>NC_051133.1:6448697-6748697 GCF_014839805.1 Manduca sexta | reverse complement strand
ATTAATATATTACGTATTTTTGATACTTAATTGCATTTTAAAGTTTTAAAAAGTACATTTTATTAATTATATAAGGATTTGTAAAGCCTCTATTTAATATTTAATAATTGTTTTTTTTTTTAATTTCTACCTTACGCATGTCTAAGCTCGTTTTGAATATTTTGTATCTTATTGGTAGTTTGTGGAGTTTGGTAATATTGCGTAACCATTTCTGACTCGGAATAAACGTAAGAAAGATAATTGTGCCTTAAATCAGGCTCCGCCATAGTTATACATTAGGCAATCTAAAAAATATGGTTAAGTAATTTGTAAGGCTGTTTACTGAGTATTAAAGACCACGAAGAACACTATAAGCGTAAAGTTAAGAATCTTCAATATGCCGACATTCTTACTTTATTTTTAATTCTACATAAATACCAACTAAAAACTAAATATCCTTAATTAGAAAAAAATTACAAACATAACATATTTATTTAATTTTGTAATTGATTAATATTTATTTATTTTTTTGTGAGATCAGAATCTTGTGTTTATGACACAAGATTAAAATAAGTATGTAAATGGGGTTACAGCAGTTATACAGGTGATAAAGATACCATTGAGAAATATGGCACTGTCATAGAAATTAGAGGCATTACACAAATTAATAATGCCGAGGGCAGAGGGACGGTCTATTGACATTGACGTCAGGTATATTAACCCAAAACATTCGGTACTTATGATAAACATGTCGTGCTTTTATATTATCACAGTATTGTCGTTATGGTCATTAAACTAAAACGAAGGCGCGCTCGCGCGCTTTTGTATTATCATCCACATCAGTGCAAATGAAATTCAACTAATTAAACCACGCGGTGTATGTTTAAGTGAATCGAAATAAATTGAAAGCTGTGAACTTACTTGTTAAGCGAAAGCAGTGGAGATGGTGCGTGAATGTCGGTGTTCACCAACACAGTTATCGCAAGGGCACCGCGAGTGTTGTTGTGCCGGCGCGGTGGAGGCGGTGGCACGGGCGAGCTCGGCAGGGGAGCCTGCGAGCCGGGACGTTCGACTGGTGCGGCGGCAGGCACCTACTGGAGGCGGCGCGTCGCTGTCGCCGTCGCCGCGCCAGCCCGCGCAGCCCGCCCGCCCACGGCTGCCTGCTTGCCGTCACGCCACTTACCCCACAATCTTTACATCACATTATATCGCACCGAATTATTCTTCACATTATATTCCAAATATCAAATTGTTGATAATTTCCAATCGATTTTATTTACTGTTAATAACGGATAATTATTTTTATATTATAATTTTAATGTCACTTATGCTCTCCGTTTATTATAAAACTTCATAGTTAGTTATGGATTGTGTGTATTTTTTTAAGACGATGTTGAGGATAAAATGTTGGAATTCGTGACATACCATGTTTAATGATAAATGTTTATACAATGAAATTACTTTTAAAAATCCTGACTCTTAAAACAAAGTCTTCTCTATTTTAACACATGCTTACGTACAATTTATTGATTTGTCTAGTTCACCATGACGTACATTTGAGATGACTAAATCTGACAAGTCTTTTCAAAGAGATACATCTGGAATTCTAATATTTAAAACGAAGTGGTCCATAAAAGCTTTTTTTAGTCCGATTAGTACAATCCGATAGTACAATCTCGTGCAAGCGTCGAGTACAGCCTTCGACAAAATCTCGATACGTGCTAGTTGTTTTTATACCCATATTAAAGCCACATACTTTTATGGAATATAACTCATATTTATTGTATATTTTCCTTACTTTAGTAAATAAGAACACTGTAGTAATTTGCTCGATTAATACATATATATGAGTACTTATTTTGAGTTTTTTTAATTATTTTTGGTTCTAGAAAAGGTGTTCAGCCCAGTACATAAATCAAACCACCTCTGTCAAGCAGGAAATTTAAATTTAGTTTACACTTTATGCTTTAACTCGATTCGGATGCGGCATTAAAATGATGATCACAATTGTTATATTTACCGTAGCTAAAGAGCTTGAGATGCATATATGGCCTACCAATGACGATATATGCACCTACTACTACTAACTACCTAAAATTTGACTCTTAGTTTAAGTCATGCAATTAGCATTATAATAATACTTTCACACACAATTAATATGGAGTTTGTGTAGATAAATGTGCATTTATCCATGTGAAGCGAGGAGAGATTGTAGTCTCTGAAGACATATATTCTCAGAGACTGTGAGACTTAAATCCCTTTCTAAAACTAAGTGCAAATATCTGGGTGTGCCTGAGGTACTGGGTATTATAAGTGCAGATGTAAAACAATCGGTGCGCGAACATTTCTTCAGGTGCCTGAAAAAACTACTCAACAGTTTTTTTCTGGTAAATCGCGCTCTCAAAGATTAGATTATGCCAGAACTCGTATACACTTTTGAAATAATCAGATACACTAAGACCGAATTGACGCCCTAGACTCTACTGACAACACGCATCAACCACGATCATCGATGATGGGATTGTACATCTCGCGAAGATGCGGAGACCGAGAATTACTTAATACTAAAAACTAGCATAACCGCAAGGTGTGCAAGCTTATGGATTATTTCCTTAACAGTGAATTGGACATGCATAGGATTGTAGTTATGGCGGATAAGGGATTTACTCCCCTCTCTTTGGTGAAGGAGTACTGGTGGAGGCCTTTATTAGTGGGTATTAGATAACGCAGGGTAATATGGAATAGCAAAGCCCAACCAGTGTAGGGCTTTGCCTTGATTTCTATTGGGCCGTTCATAAGCCTATGTTCATAGGCCGGTCTTGATGCGGACCAGCTTGCATCTGTATTTTGACTACCTCTTGGTAATCGCATTGGGGAAATTAAGGATATTTTTTTTTCAAAATAGACAAAGTTAACAAAACGACCAATTATAGTAATTACATCCTTAAGGACGGTACGTTCGACATCTGTTGGCCATGCCATCATCCTGTTGAATCAATCAGGCATATAATTTCCGGTTGTTAATATCTTGCTGAGGACGAGTAGTACTTGCATAGTAGATACAATCTAGCAAGCTAGATCATCAACATAGAAAATTAAATTCAGAATCTCTAGCGTCGTTTTCCATGGGTCCATCTTAAAACCTTTGGGGGAGGCCGATGTTCAACAGTGGACATCCTGAGGCTGATGATAATGATGGTGATGAAGGTCGTTTTACAAACTTTCGTGGATATTGTTTATTTTTATTTCATAAAAACTTGAATTACCTGTATCCACTCAGTCAATTTTATTTCTTTGTCACTATCTTTAAAATGGTTTTGTAATTTGAGGGCATACTCGAAAATTTTACTAATGTACCGCTACAACATATAAAAATCACAGGAGCTTTTAACACAACAACCTTGATATATTGCACGCTGGTTCATTATAAGCCTCAGCTTAGCCTTTAAGAAGCATAGATGGATATAATTTTCGAGGATTTAAGGTAGTCAAAATTGCAAACCAAAGTTTGTGGTAAATAATGCTTTTAAACACTTTGTAATGATTTTGAAATTTGGCTTTTCGGAATTAGATACGTCTTTATATATATTGTGATCTATTCAAACTTATTCATAAGCTAGGTAATTCTTAGGTAGCTTAGGTATTTTGACTCTTTTATCCCGGCCAAGTATATTACGACAATTTGAACTTTATAAAAATATGAAAAGCAAAGTAAAAAATTACCGAAAATCACTACGCCATCCACTAATCAATACGTGAGAGTTATTCAAGTATTTCTTGAGGGCCTCTGGACTTCTGTTGGTCAATCTAAACTTGATAAAAACACGAAAAAGGAAGTCGAAAACTAACGATAATGATAGGGGTCTGCTAGCTTTACTGTACAGTGATATATCACATATTATGACCTAACACTATAGTGTTAGGTCATAATATGTGATATATCACTGGGTTGAAAATTATTGTAACTATTACTAGTTCAACGTGAAGTTTGTGTTAATTTTGTTGTTCATTAGTATAGTATAATACAAATCCTCAAGATATATCAAAATGTTTACTACAGAAGTATTAATACTGCCTCGGTGGCGTAGTTGTATTGCATGTCCGGTACAATAGCGCTCTGAGGTCCTGGGTTCGAATCCCGGGTCGGGCAAAGTGATATTTGGGTTTTTCTGCTCAGTATCAGCCCGGAGTCTGGAATTATTGCTCGATATGGCGATAGGCTCGCCCCCTATCACATCATGGGACGGAACATACTTGGCGAAAAGTGGGTGCCTTAGTATACCCCTTCGGGGATAAATGCGTGATGTTATGTATGTATGTATTAATACTCCGTGGGTGTTGATGTGTTAAAGATTAAGTATACCTTCTTCTCTAGAGATATTGCTTTAGCATGAACACATTATTATACATTACTATAATAAGTAGTAATATACATTATATTAGTCGAAGAGAAAATAGACTGAAATATCAGTATGTTTTAATTTGAATTGGTCGGGCTGTCTTAAAAGACATTTCAAAAAGTAATTAAGTAAATTATACTCTGCTTATACTAAAATAAAATAAGGCATCAACATTTTCAACTTTTAACAAGCACATTATTTATTTACTTATTTTACGAGACTACGCCAACGAAACATGGATTTTACAAAATAAAATATGTACCCGCTCACATTTCTAAACCACAAATAGTCCAGATCGTACTTCGAGAAATCTAGGCGACCGCAAGGATCAGCTCAAAATGCAGCTTCAATCGGATGCTCCATAAAATCCTTACACTTTTCGTTAAACTGAATGTTATTTCAGTGTGTTCCTACATTTCGAAGGAGCGTTGACGGGTAACATTAGAATAGATTATATAATGTTGCAGAAAGAAATTATTAAGAAATATTTATCAATACAGTCTGAGAATACTATTCTTAACTCTATGAGCGCAAAATATGTTAGAATATTGTAGATAGTTTGAGATGTTTACGCAATTTGGTAAGACATAAATGCGACTGGAATTCAAAGCGAGTGCAGTCGGTGGGCTAGTTAGTCTTTCTTAACGAAACAAAATAGACAAATGTTGTTTTATATATTAATTAAGAAGTTAAAGTTTTGTATAAAATCTAACCCTCTTATTCATAGACGTTTTTTATCTAACGACCGAGTAAGGCTGTGATAACAAGTCTGTTTGTCAGTGCTGACGGCATGGCAGTCTTCGCAGTGCGTAGACGTAGGGCCGTTGTGATTGGCTAATATTGAAATACAACAATAATAACCAATCACAACGGCCCTATGTCTGTTTCTCAGTGCCGCTGGGCACTGAGAAACAGGCTTGTTATCACAGCTTTACTCCGTCCTTAGATAAAAAACGTTTATGAATAAGGGGGTTAATGTTTAATCAAAGTTTAGCTCTCAAGAATATAAGCTAAGTGAATACTGTTGTGACTTAAATATTTTTAACAATGAAATAATATGTCTGGAGAATACTATTCATAGTCTCACTCTGGGCGGTTTTCGAAATTTTCTGCGATGCCAGTACTGCTGTGATCAAAATTATAATTTGCCACAAACCGTAAAAAAATGCAATATAAAGAATAATTATTTTATCTACACAATGAAGCATATTTAGTAATGTAGTATCTAAATTGATATGTTAATTTCAATAGCTTTATGTTCTGCTTGCTTTACCTGACGGCCCCGCCTGCGATCAAGTTTGTTCCTTGGACATAAAAGCTCTTGTTGAAATAAAAAAATCAGTAAGACTCCTGGGTAATGTGACTTTCTATTTGTGAAAGAATTTAATTCTAAGTTTTAGCGATTACCAGTGCTAGTACATATGTATCTATGTACGTTTCAAAACTTTTAATTTATGTGCATAGCATCACACCTTTTTCGCTTTACAGAAGTTGGCAGAGGTGTAACATCATTTTGGCTGTTACATTAAGTCCCTCATAATAGGGAGCGAGCCTATTTTCATTTCCCGTACATTTTAGACTTAAAGCGAATAATAATAATAATAAATAATATCAGCCCTGTATTATATACTTGCCCACTGCTGAGCACGGGCCTCCTCTACTACTCTACTACTGAGAGGGATTAGGCCTTAGTCCACCACGCTGGCCTAGTGCGGATTGGTAGACTTCACACACCTTCGAAATTCTTATAGAGAACTTCTCAGATTTGCAGGTTTCCTCACGATGTTTTCCTTCACCGTTAAAGCGAACGATAAATTCACAAAGAATACACACATGATTTTTTAGAAAAGTCAGAGGTGTGTGCCCTTGGGATTTGAACCCGCGGACATTCGTCTCGGCAGTCCGTTTCACACCAACTAGCCTTTATAAAGTTTTTCCTATTCGAGGACTGAACTCTAAACCTTTTGACGGAAAGCGTACCGTGTATGCAATACTACGCAATACTTGCGCATCCGAGGGTTCATAGTATTAGTAAAGATTGCAATATTTGACAACGAGATCAGTCCCTTATTATAAAATACCATCTGTAAAGTTAAAATGAACGTGAGACCTCCTGTTATACTGATTACGTTCACACCTTCATGTCATTCTTTTATTTCCACGTGAAGCTTCTAGATTTATTTATGATCGAGGATCATCTCGTTATTTTAGATATTTGTTTAGATTTGAAGTCCGGGACTATTTGACGTTTCGAAGTTTGCTAGTGGTTTGTGATTAACATGTTACAAATCAGGATGATAAATGCCACGCATTACTAGGCTATGAGTTCTGGTGTTATGATTGTTTATTAACATTCGCAGTCGCGTAATCAGCTAATTTTATCTTCAGGTCTCTAAAGTAATATAAAACAATACATATTATTATACTACGGTCAATTTATATGGTTATTACAACAGATTTATAAAGATAATTATGTGTCATATTAACTAATATTACCCCCTATCTCATTTAATATAATTTTGTTTTGTACTAATAAAAGTGTCGTATATTTTATTAAGTATCGCACCTGTCTGCTTAATGAAAGTGTCTTATTACTGACCCGCTTAATATAACACATTATATTGTTTCATACTCGTAACAAGATCTTAAATTAAGATATATTTACCTACTATTAAAACACCCACGAGTCCGAGTGGTTATCCGATGTAAAATATTTATTTCATAACTTTTAAAAAAAATATGTTTTGGGGATTTATTGTGTTATGGATTAAATTCTACTTCCTACTTATATACGATTATAATTACAAATATGAATATTTGTGAAATTGTTAGAATTTTTGTTAGGAATAAACATATAAATGCTAAATGGATTTAGATGAAATTTGAGACGCGGATAGATCATGTCTTGTATTAAACAAACAAAAACTACTTTTTAACCCGATAACTTGCTAATGTGAGAAATGTTTGGTTTTTTAAATAGATGGCGTTGGCATCGCAAAAATTAAACTTTGGATCGCTACAGCATTTTTTGTAACGGGAATGGCTTTTCACGTGGACGCAGCCGTGAGCAACACACAGTCCATGATTGACTTGAATGTTTTTCGCTTAAAATCTGAATATATTTTTAAAGAATAACTTTTAGAAAAGTATATTTTGAGTTAATACTAAAAGAATACCAAGCGTTCAAATGTTATAGGTCAAAAGTGACGGACGCAAAAGCACCGAGGCGACTAGTTCAACAAAATATGAGTTGTGACAAGTTTTAATTGAATGTAGACCTCATGGCAATAGTCGTGGTCGCTCGTTCAGCTTTGGTTTACCTGTATTGTACCCAAAACCGCAGTTGTAAAAAGTTAAAACTTTATCTAACGCTGAATCTAAAAAAGTACGCTCGAGTTTTGTCTAAGACCATCCTTTGAGATTTCTATCAACGATAAATCCTCAGTAAGCAACTATTTGCTACATAAAAACTGGAACATTGATAACATTATTTATGAGAAAACTTCATGGCTCGCGTAAGTTTTGGAAAAAGCGCATTTAGAATTTATTGTTTGTATGTATGTTTAGGTATAATAAAAACTTGGTGAATAGATTATTGAACTATATAATTGGTTTATACAGAAAAACTGGTTTACTCTACGTTGACAAAAAAAAGAACTTGACAAAGAAAATTTATACGATACTTCGTTAAGTCACATTCAAATAAGTATTGTTATTATCTTGCTAGGATTCATTATAAATATCTTAAGCGATGAAAATACATTTTTTTCCAGTAGAGGGAGGGCGGCAAATATGTCGTTCGTGCTAAGTGTAAGATAAGAAAGTCTTTCAGTACGAGATAAGTAACAATAGGTAGTGTAGAGCATCGAAGATAATTAAATAAACTAGAACTTCTTGCTATTTAAAAAATGTTGAGGGGCTGTTGCACAAGCTTCAAGTTAATTTTATTGAGCTGTTATCATAACAGCTAATGTATATAGTTTTAATTTTGTGTGTCTTTTGTATTTGATCGTCTTGTACATTTATGTGCCGAATATCATTTACACAGAAGTTATGAAACAAGCCCTTAAAATATTATTATTTTTTGTTTGTTTTCTTTACTTTTCCTAATCGCTTAGAAAGATATTTTTGGTTACTCCGCCATGGCCACTTTAATTCAACAACAAGGTACGTCTATACGTTAAATTAAGTCTTTCTGAGGAGTTCCCCATTCCGAATTTTCTCACGTAGAACACCGAAAGTGCTTTGTTTCATATCTCTTAGAGTCACACTACGTTTTATTATGAAGTATATTATATGGTTAGTATATACACGAACTGTTCAAACTGAATGCTAAAAGAATTTTCCTCTTGAATTTTATGATATTTAAACTTATAAAAGTTATGTGGTTACAGATAGTAAGTACACGATAAGAAGAAAATGTATCAACTATTGAAGATGTATCAGAGTAAAATATATAAGAGAAAACACACAAAACACACGTTACATGCGTCGAAAATGAAATATAGACATTTAAACATTAATAATATTTTCCATGTTAATTAAATACACGGAGAGTAATTCGATCAACGTACCAACGGAAGCCGACCAATTACTTCACCAGACAGTTCATTTATCGAGGAATTTAGGTATATAACAACACGCCATGGCTAATAGGAGCGGAGTATTAATGAAAAATGTTGAAAAAATAGGGAAAATCTATTCCTTTTGAAAGTTTCCGTTGCGTACGCAATAATCATATATGAAGGAATTGTTGCTCTTAAAAAGTTCTAAAATATGTATCATAGTCCCCCGCCGCATCTGTCTGCCTGTCTGAATGCGATAAACTCAAAAAAAACTTAAGAGATTTCCATGAAATTTAGTATGGATAGTTTAGATAGCTTAGATGAGACCTTAGGACGGACATGAGTTACTTTCTGTCCCGGAGAAATATTAGCGGGACTTTTATCTTGGAAAAATTTATCCCGTAACACTTTCTGATGCGGGTGGAGCCGCGAGCAAAAGCTAGTTTTTTTTATAATAGCTATAGAACAGCAGTTTTCACTGTTGAGATGTGGGGGGAGGGGGGTCGGGGTACACAAACTTAGCGTTCAGGCAATTTCACAAATAGCTTTTGCAAACAAATATAGTATTATTGTGGATTTTACACAGGCGAAGGATCCCAATTCCATGAACTTGCCACCGGTCTTTATGGGTGTAACTACGCCACTGATCATTAAACACCAATTAATAACTTAATCCCACTCATAAAACAACATTAATCTAGAATGTCTGATCGTGATGCTAGATCATGTATAAAGAAAATGCATAAATGGATTGATTATATAATTAACATTGACCTTTGTTCCTTTAAAACATAATGCTCTAAAGCACGTGTGACTCACAAATCGGGATTTATTTTACGAGCATGACAGTTAGTTATATAGCAGTCTCACGTATTGACCGTCTCACATTGTCTCTAAATACGGTACTTAGGCTATATAATAAAACCTTTTATTATTAGCCTTTCCTTGGATATTTTGACTGCTTTCCAATATGAGATAATTTAGTACGAATGAGGCGCTTCGATTTAAAAAATTGCTGCCGAATCGATGGTTTTGTAATTACAAAATGGACATTAGTGTTTCCTGAGTCTAAAATTCTATTGTGATACTAGCTAGATATCAGATAAACATATCAACTATATATGTCAACATAAAATGATGTGTAATCATGTATTCTGTATGTGTAGTATTTTGAATAATATTTGTATAAATACATATAAAAATTTAGAGTACTGCCTCTACATTCGTTTTTTTCCTTATAATCGGAATAAAAAAGACGCGTGCATTTATCTCAAACTATTTTTTAAACGCGTAACTCCTTTTCCAGATATCACTGTGATAGACCCATCGATATATATGTAACGATGGACCACTTTTCGAAAATGATTTTACCTTTTAATATTTATCTATATCTTCTATCTATATCTATACTTATAATAAATCTGTAGAGAGGTCAATTCTGTACATGAAATATATTTCCAAAATAACTATCAGGGAGTGATTAGGGATCGATACTGATGCCAAAAATGCAATTAGTATAATTTTTGTCTGTCTGTCTGTATAACCGTTATAGAAACAAAAACTACTCGACGGATTTTAACGAAACTTAGTACAATTATTTGTCATACTCCTGTTCTGGTTATAGTATACTTTTCATCACGCTACAATTAATAGGAGCAGAGCAGTGAAGAGAAATGTTGGGAAAACGGGAGAAGTTACCCCATTTTTTAAGCTTCCGTCGCGTGTGCAACCTTAATGGTTAAAGCTACACAGAAATCATGTATGACGGAAATGTTCTCCTTAAAATTATGTAAAAATATCCCACGACAGCATATGTCTATCTTTTATGGTTGACTCACAATAACACGTGTAACTCCCGATAGCTTAGCAGTTCGAAGCTTTCTCATTATATTTGTCTACTCTTACGTTTATAACACTCTCAGTCACCCCTAATTAAAAAAGTTAACATTATTAAATATTCCATAAAAAAGAATCATAGAAATCGGTATAGAAACACCAAAGTTATACATGAAATACGCTAATAATAAGCCATCATGCGTGAATACTGAATCATTTTTTTTTTTTTTTTTTTTTTTGATCCTGTCTTACGTTTGTTAGCCTGGCAAGGGCCGGCTTATACAAACACACCGGTCTTGCGGGTGCGTGCTTTAGGCACTGCGAGCCCTTAAGTGACCATGCTGAGGGCGACCCTCTAAAGGGTCACGACCTCGGCTCAGGACGGCCACTGAGAGAGGATGTTTTTGGGGACATCAGCGATTATGGAAACGCGAAAGGAGCGAAAAACGACCTAACCGTCTAACATGTTTACATCGGCGCCCGGGCCGGAATTATCAGAAGGGTCGGGAGGACGGGGGGACGCGGCGAGGTCCTCGACGGCGAGGACGGAGCAGCGGTCGTGTTGAGTGTTTGAGCTTTTAAGCAGCTCGTGCTTTCTACGTATTGCCAGAGTTATATCGTCCTCTGGATCTGATAAGACTGAACGCGGTCTTCTCCATTTGGCGCGGTCAAATGGAGTGTATTTAGAATTTAGTCGGATTAATGGATTCGGGTGATTGACCGCCTTATCGAAATAGCGTCTGCTGGCCATGTGCATAAAGTGCCTGATGGTCGGCATATCGGTGTCCACGTGGAAGTTGCGATTGCGAACGTACCACGGGGCGTCGAGTGCACGTCTGAGGAATTTGTTTTGTAACACCTGCAGACGCTGAAGTCGAGCAGGCGGTATATGCGCGAATACGGGGGACGCGTACGTCATGATCGGTCTAACGCACGTAGTAAAGATCCTAATCTTGTTGCGGATAGACATCTTACTTTTTCTGTTTAAGAGCCAGTGGAGCTGGCCCATCGCGAATGCGGCTCGCGCGCGTACCGCATTTACGTGTGGGGCGAAGGTCAACCTCTGATCAAGGATCACACCTAGAGATTTGACCTTATGGGTCCAAGGGATGATTTGGCCAGACAATCTAACTGAAGCGTTAGGCGCTTCTTTCTGAAGCTTCCTATGGAATAGGATAGCTTGGCTTTTGGAGGGGTTAACAGTGATGCGCCATTTGCGAAACCACTCGCCGAGCTGGTCGGCGGCGGCCTGCAAAATGCGCACCACATGTTCCGGTTCTCTACGTGAAGCGTAGATCGCCGTGTCGTCCGCGAAGAGCGCCAGATGGGCGTCTTTGTATTTAGGAATATCGCTAGTATATAGCGAGAATAGAAAAGGTGATAGCGCGGAGCCTTGCGGGACTCCGGCCGAGATGGTATGACGAGAGGAGAGGGTGCCCTCGACACGATATTTGAAACCGCGATTCGACAAAAACTCTCGTATGATGTGCACGAGCTGTGTGGGCACGTTGAGAGTGTACAGCTTGTACAACAAGCCGTTGTGCCACACTTTGTCGAATGCTTTCTCAATATCGAAGAAGAGAGCACCGGTATAGAATCCTAACTTAAATCTGGAATAGACATGCTCCGTGATGCGGAGTATCTGATGCACGCAACTGTGCCTATTTCGAAAACCAAACTGCTCTGGAGGGAGCAGATTGTGGGAGTGAGCTACTATTTTGAGACGGTCGAGGACGATCCGCTCATAAAGTTTCCCTATCGTGCTAAGTAGGCTAATGGGCCTATAAGAGGCCGGTTCTGACGCGGGTTTACCCGGCTTGTGAATTCCCTATCACGACTGCTTCTTTCCAGGCCTCAGGAAAGTAGCAGTTCTGGAATGCTGCATTGAGGATGTCAGCAAGAATCTTGACCAGATGCCCCGGTAGCATTTTCAGTAACCTAGTGGGGATACCGTCAGCCCCGGGGCTTTTCGCCTATTTAGTGCCTTGATCAGAGTGACGACTTCTTCGATCGTCACCGGCGCGAGGGGGTCGGGGGGCGCGTCGACGTCCGGGTCGATTGTTTGAAATGGTCGCGGAATAGGCGGCGAAGGGATCGCGTTCCTACTTTCGACAAAAGTGTCTACCGCAACAAGATGATCGTGGTCTACGGGAATTGTTTCGAGCGAGCATTGAGACTGCAGGGTGGAGGCTAATAATTCCGCTTTCTCGTCGTCGTCAAACGCGGGGCGTTGATTCGGACGATTGAGTGGGGGAAATGAGGCCACATCCTTTCTCTTGATAGAGCGGACCAGCTTCCAAAAAGGCCATGTGGGTCGGTTGGATTTCCGACAAGTGCTGCTCCCACCTCGAATCGACGGCGTCCTTTACGCGACGTCTGGCCTCACGTTGGAGGTAACGCGCGAGACGCCGTCGATCCGGGGAGGGTCAGACACGCAGGCCTTTAGTGCTGCGTTTCGCCTCCTCAGCACCCATCTCACGTCATCGGGAAGATGCCCTTGACCGTTGCCGGTCTCGGGCACCCTCTCGGAGCTTTCGCTCAAGACGTGGTGTAGATGGTTGGTGAAGGAGCGAATCGCGCCGGTCGTTTCCTCGCGAGTCACGATGTTGGGCGGAATAGAAGAGAGAGCATTAGATGAAGTATCGGCGAGTTTGGTGCTCAAGAGCCGCCAATTCGTCGACACTTTCACCCTGTCGTTAGGACCTGTGTCTGAGGGACCGTTATGGGGGCCTAGATCTAGGATCACAGGTCTGTGGTCTGAATCTAACTCGTGTAACACTCGCAGGGAACGCACGTTGAGACATACGTTCCTTACGAGTGCTATATCTAAAATATCTGGTCTGTAACTATCGTCTACGAAGCTATAGTGCGTGGGTTCAGAAGGAACCAGAATGCTCATGTCAATCTCGTCAAGACAGCTCTCGAGTACCGCACCCCTACCATTGGTAGAGTTGCAGTTCCAGAGAGTGTTCTTGGCGTTAAGGTCGCCCGCCAGAAGGACGGACTCCCCATACTAAGTAGGGTTACAAGTTCGTTGGAGTGAAGCTCCTTACTGGGAGAGAGATAGGCCGAGATCAGAGTGATCGGCGGGTGTCCTGTCATAGAAAGCCTGCACACTGAAGCCTCAATGCTGCTCAGGCTTTCGGGGGGGTCGAGAGGTATGCAATGCAGGGACCTTTTGTAGTAAATGAGAGTGCCACCTTTAGGGCCATCGGTGCGATCGTTTCGCACGAGATTGAAATTGGGGAGTTTGGGACTGCGTTGGGAGGGTTTGAGGAACGTTTCCTGGAGGAGGAAGACGTCCAATTTATGATCGCGAGCAAAGTCTGAGAGTTCGGCTCGTTGGCCGCGTATACCATTAAGGTTGAAAAAGCCCACTCTGAGGGAGCGAGGCTTGAGTCGCGATGGGTTATTTCCGTTTGGAGAAGCCATTACGGAGAGAAAATGGATTCCATGGTGAGGCTGGAATATGCGCTGTTGCGCGTTATAAATTTGGGCGAAAAGGACTGAGTCAGAGCGGCCCAGTGCCTTCATTTTGGACGAGCAGTCGTGGATCAGCGCGTGGAGTTCGATAATCTCTGGGGAAACCAGAGAGAATGAAGAAGCCGCGCCGCTAGACGCCGGAGTCGCCGCCACCTGGGGTTTGGATGGTGCGGGAGCCTTCGACTTGACTACCTTGGAAGAGGTAGCCTTGGAGGTCGAGGGCGTTGGGACGGGGAGCGGGAACAGTGGCCGCCGCTGCTGGTGTTGTGGCCGGGGTGGCGGGAGATCCTCCGGGAGAACCACCGCCCTGGGCCTGGGGACGCGAGTCGGCACGTACCGTGGCGGGAAACCACGGGTTACGTGTCGGGGCTGGGGCCAAAACGAATTTTTCGGCCTGAGGGGCCTTGGCCTTAGGGGCCTGATTGGTCCTATAATTGGACTTGTATTTGGGTGCCCGTGGGCACCCCGGTAATGGCCGGATGGCCAGATTGCCGGCAGTTGGTGCACGAAGGCGGCTCCGTGCACTGGGACCTATCTTTCGGACGCGGGCACTCAGACGTGCCGTGCTCGCCGAGGCACTTGACGCACCTGGCGGGGGAGGCGACAGCCACGCGAGTTGTGGCCATACTTCTGGCAGTTGTGACACTGCGCAACCTCGCTAGTCTTATGTGGGGTCTCGACGGTGAAGCCGCCAAGGCCCGAGATGTCGCGAAGCTCGTAAAGAGCTTTTACATCCGCGGGGGTAGCCAAGATGGCGAGGACCATCTCGTACTGTATGCCACGTCGTGACAATCGCGATTTACGGTGCATCCGGTGCACCTCTAGGGCTGCGATGCCCTTGGCCTGGAGGCCTTGTTGGACCTCGGCGGCCGACATTTGGAGGGGTATGCCACGGATGACGTACCTATAGCGGCGCTCGTCCGGGAGCGCAAAGGTGTAATAATGATAGCGTTTGCTATCTAGAAATTTAGTCAACTCGCGGTGGTCGCTAATTGACCCGGGCTGGAGGGACAGCAGTTTTTGGCCACTGTTCCAGGCATTGGGCGGGATTTTAATGCCCCACGGGTGAGAGCATCAAAAAGGACTGAAGGGAGGCCCCTTCGGGAAGTTGGACATTGACCTTCGGTGGCTTTTAGGCCCCTTAGGTTGGGTCGGTGGCGACGAATCCGTCGAGCTAGCGGGCGCGGGCTGGGAAGCCGCGGGTTTTGTTTGGGCGCGGAAGGCGCGGACGGCGCAGAAAGGCGCTTGGGGAGGCAGTAGCGTCTGAGCTACGCTGCTTTTTCCTGCGCCCGTTCCTCACGGTCGTGAAGCCGTCGTCGTCGAGGTCCGACGACGCGGCCCCAAACTGCGATTCGCTAGGGGCAGGAGAAACAGGTCGCTTGGACGCGCAAGCGACGGGGACGATGGATAAGACGGGTGCGCCTGGATCGGAATCCATGGCGAGGTCGGGATCGACGGCGCCGGCCGGGCTCCCCGGGCGGACTAGGTCCGTCCGAGGACACGGCCGACTCCGACGAGTCGGAGGAGGGGCTGACGCAGATGCGGCGGTAGAGGTCGCGGGTGACGCGGGTGAAGCGGGTGACTCCGGCGAGTCAGGCACCGCACGGGGGGCGTTGGCAACCACTAGGGAGTGGACCAGGGGAGCAGAACATAGGGTCGCTCCTAATGTATTCGGCGAGAGTTGTCAACATGGCGTGTTTAGCCTTGTTGACATCCGCCGCCGGCTCGTCAGTGTCCATAGGCCTAGATTCAGCCATTGCGGGCGAATCCGGGCCTAGGGGCACTTAAAAAAGAATAGTGAAAGGGCCGCGAGTGGGTTCGGGACCCGGGTGCGTTCCGCCTGGGAAAGAACCCACAAGAAACCAGGCGGCTATCGCACAGAGAGCGAACGCGTGATTTTAAGTGAAACGAACAAACGTCCCCGGGTGGGTGTGCCCGGGGTTGTGTGCGTGAGTGACCCTCCCCGCCGGGAGTAGGCGAGGGGGGATGTACTTAAAATTAGGTGTGCCCTAAGCTTGTATCCCTTTGCCAATCTTAATGTGCGAAAGGGTTCCTAACAATCCGTGCGACGTAAACGGTATTGGACCTTTTTAGGGGTCCGCACGCTCAACCGTCACACGGGATGGAGTGTAAAGGAAAGGTAGGGTTGGGAAGGAGATATGCGGGGAAACTGTGGTGTGTCTCCACAGCTTCCTTGTCCGCACCGTCCGGCTTCGCTTTAGCCCTGAGGGGCGCAGCGCGGGCCGGGAGTCACCGCTAGCCTCGGCTTGTTATCACCGTTAGGTTTACCACCGAGCTAACCCTGAAGGGGCAAAATTGTCGAGAAACGATACAGAAACGGGTTTGACCCTGTCCTGAGAAGGACGCGGCCGGACCCAAACAATGGACGCAGGTAACAACAGGGACAATGCCCTATTGTTTCCTTTGTCCGTGGCGTGCAGCGAGGTCGCTGCGGTCGTTCCGAGCAGGTACTCGGAAACGGGACAATGGCTTTACCGAGCAGGTACTCGGTAAAAGCCAAAGGGACCGCTCGAGTCGGGTGCTCAGAGCGGAATGTGTAAAAAAAAGCGGAATGTGTAAAAAAAGACTGAATCATGCTATAAGGATTATTTTTGTATATATATAAGGTCGCGAACGCACAGGCAGGTGGCTTGCTTGGCACCTAGAGGCTAGCGAATCACCTAGCGAGTAGCTTCGTAAAACGAACATTCTCGAACGTTCGCGACCGGCTCCATTTTTGAAGTCCGAAATCCACGCGGGCGAAGCTGCGAGCGGAAGCTAGTATGTAATAAAATAACTGCGTAATTTTTGCACTGACGTTTTCAACCCTTGAAATAGGATTCCATATCTCGATGGCTTTGTGTAGAAATAACAACATAATAATAACAAAGGGTCACTGCATGTGTGGGTAGAGCGGACCACAGTGACACTGATAGTCGAGGTTATTAATAAATGGTCGAGAATCGTTGTAGATTTTCTTCACCTGAATGATTGTACTGCTTCACTAGGGTGGTATCTATTGCTGTTTTTTGGTATTTACTAGTGAGTAAATACCAAAAAAATAATTGGCAAAATTACTGTTGCTTTTCATACAAACAGTGAGGTGGAAAGTACAAAAAATAAAACAGTGGCGTGCCAAACGTGAACATGAATGTTTATAAACAAGAAACGCACCGTCATCGTCAAACGATTCCAAAAAAGCTACGTACTTCTGGCTGTAGGTTACGCAATGTCTCCACAAATCTTTGATGGATATCTTCCTTATCGAACTATATATTATTTAAAATACTAAAAATAGGAAACGAACAAATTGCTAAGTTATGCTCGCGGCTTCGCCTGTTTGTAAGGCCTTTCTGGAATAAAACGTACTACTGTATATTTATGACTGGCTCGGTGGCATAGTTGTACTGCATGCGCGGTATAACAGCGCTCTGAGGTCCTAGGATCGAATCTCGGGTCGGGTAAAGTGATTAAGTGATTTGGGTTTTTCTGCTCAGTATCAGCCTGGAGACTGGAATTTGAGCTGGATATGGCGAGAGGCTAGCCCCTATCACATCATGGGACGGAACACACTTGGCGAAAAGTGGGTGTCCTGGTTGTGTCTCTGCATACCCGTTCGGGGATGACTGCGTGATGCTGTGTGTGTGTATTTATTTGTCGAGCAGTCGCTGTGTCTACTTCTAATAAACATTTAAACACCGTAATATCCTCAAAAACTTTCTCTTTTCTGGTTACGTACTTCAAAAGGAACCCTTACAGGGTCATTTTGTTCTCCGTCTCTTTGTCAAGAGTTATTTTGTTAGAAACGTGTAAAGATTTCCAGTACAAATATATTTCAAATACTCGGACTCACAGTGTCTTTCACTTGTGAAAAAATCAAACTTGTAAGTCAACGCGATCACAATATATGACTGTGTATGTCGCATTTTTTGCGATTTCACAGAAAAATCAAAACCTACAGTACAGATATTTCCCGTTGACTTAGAATCATAAAATGCAATGTCTTACAAAACTTACAAAGAAAAATCTAAAAACCGTAAATATTTACTTTAATAACAAAATAAAATAAGTTTACTATAACAAACTCATTATGTACCGTGGGTTACAGTGTCTAGAGATCGAACGCAAATTAAGTTTGTCGAATATATATACAAATTTGTATGGAGCCTTTGGTGCACGAGTCCAACTCGCACCTGTCCGTTTTTATATGAGGTAGGAATTAGTATTATAGTATTTTACTTCACAAATAAATCAAACAATAAATAATATCGATGTAGGTTAATTTCAAACGCATAAGCCTTAATTTGTTCAACTCAATTAGCTACAACACACCAAGATATCAATTAAATACATAACAGACGAAGTTAAATCTAACATAGTGTGCAGGCAACGCGAGTGTATACTTAACTTGTTGAGTTTGAATTAATCCCGCATTCAATTTTAACGCGTTTCGCAACAGTGACGTGTAGGAGCAGTATTTAATAATCGCTTGGTGTTTATTGATAAAAAGTAGAGTAAAGCGGTCAGTGGCCTTCTGACAAGCAGTGCGGCGTACGTAAGTCAGAGCAAGTAGCCCCCTCCACCGGTTGCCCCTTGTAAGTCGGCTGCTTGAGACGGACCTTTCTCTCTTTGCGGACAGTGACACAGTGACCGTGTTAGCGGTGGAGGGCTCGGGCCATGCACCACCATACTGTCGTAGTGCCGATAGTGGTTGCGGTGTTCCTGCAGGCCTCGGCACTAGCGGCGACGGCGAGAGTGCGCCGCGCCGACGCTGACCTCACCTTCGCCGAGACAGTCTATGCGCGACTGTCAGGTGCATGTGAGTGGACGTCCTTTGCCTCCAATATTATGTGCTAATAATACATGCTTGTGATTGTGCTTGTGCGCGTTCATTTATCACACCGCAGTTTTAACATTTGTTTGTACGTTTACAGGTAGAGCACTCATAGACTTGAGCTACAATACTATGACGGATCAAAATTATTTGATAAAAACGTTAAAAATTGTTCAGTTGGACGGCAATTCGATGAAAATGTTTCCTATCAATGAAGCATACGTAAATTTAACAAAACCCAGAATGTTTGATATTTCAAAACAAACCAAGATTATTATCCACGGATATAAAGATCATTCACAATCAGCGGTGCCCATAGAATTGGCCAAGGCGTATAATGAAAAGAACATTTTCAATGTATTATTATTGGATGCGGAAGAAATCATGAATAAAAGATATATGACATGCGTGCATAATACCCGTCTAATGGGTAAGAGATTAGCCAATTTACTAGCTAACTTAGAAAATTTTGGAGCTAATGCTGAAGATTTTCATCTATTGGGTATTAGCCTAGGTGCACACGTCGCCGGATGGGCCGGCAAATATTTCCGACAGTATAAAGGCCACAGTTTAGGTCGCATCACTGGCCTCGATCCAGCGGGACCGTGCTTTTCTCATGCATACAGCGATCAACGGTTAGACAAAACTGACGCCAAGTATGTCGATGTTGTGCATTCAAATCGACTCGTTCAAGGAATAATCGAGTCGCTCGGCCACGCCGATTTTTATATAAATGGTGGGGGTCCGAACCAGCCTGGCTGCTTTATGCCATCATGCAGCCATTTACGGGCTGCTGAAGTTTATACAGAGAGTGTTATGACCCCGAAATCCTTTGTGGGAATTCGTTGTCAAAGTTGGAAACATTTCCAAGCAAATGCGTGTGAAAAAGATACGTATGCAGTGATGGGTTATGGATCCTCAACGACCACCAGAGGAGAGTATTATTTGCGGACTATGGGACGGCCTCCTTATGGCCTCGGTATGGATGGTACTAAAAATTCGGATTCAAGTGTTGATGATTGGTTTACAAGGACTTTAAATATACCGTAATTTTAATAATTTTTATTTTAGTTGCCATATTTATGATGAATGTGTATAATAATAATATTGCATTTTAGTGCAATAAGTACAATATTCGAGCGTCGTGTGGTGCAATGCTGTGTATGATACTTAAATAAATGGTCTGGGTGTTGTTATGACCGTTTGGTCGTAGTTGTAATATATGGGGACCGATTTGCTTGCCCCTCTACTGTGTTGTTTATTAATACCTACTTTATTTAATATTTAAAAAAATATATGTTTAGAAATTTTTAGTTTCATAAAAGATTAAAATTTCATAATACACAAGCGTAGAAGCTTATTAAAATATTACAACTGCGTTTAAATTTGGTTTGCGAATTTAAATTAAATTTGTGATTTCAACCAGTGACAACTTTCCAAAATCTTAATAAGCATTTAAGGACTAAGGCGGCACTGAAGGTCATTTTTTGTAAATTGTGTTTTTATAGATTTGCTAGAAACAAACGAGAGGCTCAGATTTACGTAATCGTTTCACAAGATCTCTTGAAATTCTGCGACGAATGTAAAGCGTTATTGACATCGCGGAACAGCGTAATCCGACTTAAAATTTTATTCGTCTCATGGTTGGCAAACAATCGTTCCACTTCACAGTAATGAGAGGCTAATTTTATCGCTGCCCTGTTATTGGATGCTTTGTATAATATTAACATTTAATAAAATGTACAATGTTGCTTCGGGGATTCAATTATATTATGAGATAAGAATGTTAAAGAAATATGAAAAACATTTGAAACAGATTGTGCGTGGGTATTATGGGTCATTACATTCAACAAGTACACGATTAAACCAACGTTTAAACTGAGAGGTGTGAATGTGGAAACGGAGACTCGTAGTTACCGGTGCTGGCGTCTAACTGGTAAAATGACGACGGTCATGCGCTCCACACAACGGAGATAACTATCTACCACCTCACTATTCATGAACGTATCAAGGAGTTTTGTTGGGGGACTAAATCTGTGTACATTTACGACGAAGCATAGTTTTGTGGGACAAAATGAAATCAATTCGTCATTAATCAATTAGGGATAAATATTTTGAAAGTATACTTAGAAACTATTTGTGAAGGGGGCTGTGTTTTCTAGATTTCCTTGAGTACGGCCACGCAATAAGTCTGCACACCCACCATTCTCTAGAAGCCATTAACACTTGCAAAGATAATAATATGATTGTTGACATTTAAGTCTTTGTCAAAAGGGTGTCCAAATGGATAATCTTCGTTTATTTCCACAGCTGCACACCTACTTCTTGTTATTAATTATAATCGTTACTATCATAATAAATGAACAAATATAGTATTCATTATAAGGTTTTCTTATATCTCAAGTACACCTTACAAGGTGTACTTGAGAAAAACAAATTGCATAAGCATATTTCGTTGTATTTGAGACACATAATTATTACCACGAAAATATGCTTCATACTAAATGTATATATAAAGTCTGTAGCAGTAAATTTTCAAATTTAGCAAAGATAACGTATATTTTATGAGCTTTTTATGTCGTTTATTCAACGTGCGACGTCATTTTAATATCAGTAATCTACTATGATGCATACAGCACATATAATTTAGTACTAATCGCAAATAAATATAATATATTAAAATGCTTTTAGTATTACCTTAATACAATAAAACCGACATTGACCACTTTGGAGATATAATATCAAAATTGGGGAATAGTATTAATGAGATACTAATTTAAACAATTCCGATGTAACTCATGATTACACAGAGTAAGTTTTAATAATAGACAATGAAATATAACTATAAAACACCAATGACATTTTGTTTAAATTAAATTCAATCCACTCTTTAATGAAAATACACATTTTATTTGATATTTCGTAGAACTTTCTAAATTTTATCAAACATTGATATAAAAATATTAAAAACGTTTTTAATAATGATCAGTCTTTTTGTAGTAACCGCACAATATTATATTATTAATTTAATTGAGTCTTATATATTAATAAACACTCTGGGATTTATCATCATAACTACAAAAAATTTACTAAACTTTCTAGAACATTCGAGAACTACCTTCATAAACATATAGGTATACAATAATCACGTGTTTACTAACTGTTGCAATATACAAGCTCAAGGAATACTTCGCAGCCGATTGTCCCAGAGCCCCAATTTGAATACTTTTAGAAACAGTCATGATATTGAATTTGCAACTTAGTGCTTTATATTGCAATAGTGAATTTATGAAGTACTAATGTAATAGTTCGTAATGAGAAGGAACCGAATAATATAAACAAAACATAGACATACTAAGTACAGATTCTTGTCCGACCTACAAGTTCAGTAATTGGATGTTACAGTCAGATGTGAAAAAGTGTAGATTACTTTTGAATAAAATACATATTTTTTTAGGTGCGAATATGAGACTATTTTTGCGAATTTCATCACAATCTTGGTTTAATTTTTACTCCCGACGTTGAAAAGAGATAAACCGGATAATAAAGTAGGTCAAACGAATCTTTTTATATAAATGTGATATCAAAATCAAGTTCTACTACTTTTTTATAGCTAGGAAATTTGTTGCAAAGCGAATTATTTACAGTTATTTCGTATGAATAAGTAAATCAAGGTGTCAACAAAAAAATAGAAAATATATAGCACGCTATGTAGTATAATATTATGTATAATTCCTAAGTAGAAAATTATCTCCTACTCTAGTTACATACGATAATAGTAAAAATGAAAATATTTGTATTTTTATTAAATAATGGATTTGTTTGAAATTTGACACAGTTAGAGCAAGTTCTAGAATAACATTATAGACTTTTATCCCGAAAAAGTGCATAACGATAATATTATTCCGGTAAATTATTTTACCGAAACAATATTGTCATTGTAATTATTTTCATCTGCATTTTATGTATTATCTGCATTTATTATTATACCAGACAAAAACTTGTGATAAAATAAAGATGAAAGAATGTTGCTAAAGATAAATGTAACGAAATGTACTAAATAAAATAATTATTATATCTTGATACACAGCGGGAAAAAAAACATTTGCGGCAGAAGTTTTGTAAATTGTAAATGAAATAATAGCGAGGTAAGAATACATAGCCACTATTTTAAGGTGTATCCACACGAAACGGCAGTGGCTTCAAGCGATGCAAGAAATCGCGGCAAGATATTTTTTATAATACGAAAGCGTTTGAGGTGCTTTCTTACTACTAAACTATAATAATATGATGCACAATTCGCCAATACCATACCCTGCTACCATACCAATGCTGCTGCCGCTTAATGTGAATACACTATAAATAAAATGGCGATAATATACGTTCTTTAGGAACATGTGAAAATATGTGATACTATGATAGACGACCTATTGATGTAAGTTAGACAATAAATTGTAACTTTTTTATTTTCACCGTTAATTGTGTAATTTCTATGTCAAAATACTTGCAAGTTTTTGTCTCCTAATTAGATAGTACCTTTTTTATGTAGTATAAAATCATATTTAAATAAAGATCGTTTATTGTATATTAAAGAGGAAAGAGAAATGTACTGTTAAAGTATTTGTAGTGTCCAATGAATACACTCTAAACAAATAGTCTAGATTGAACCATGTCTTAGGATGATAATCAGTGTTCTATTTCAATCATACTTTAATGATTTCATTCAGCTAATCCCACATTGTGTCTTAATCTCCAAAGATCTTGTAGGTGCGTCACAGTAACTTTTTATTATAAATTTTGAGAATCGCTGCTATAAGTCAATGTTTCATTATATAGGTATAAAAACTACATATTAGATAGAAACTGAAATTTCTTGAGGTAATTGCAAAAGGCCTCCTTATTAAAACAAAGCTATTAAGTTAGCTTGGGTGTATATAACGACTGCTTTGCGAGAGGACTAATTGAGCAGAATGGATATTACGCGTCTTCTACGGATAACTAAATATAAAGTTTCGGGTTCACACACAAATATGAAACTTTGAGGAATTAACTTCGCCTAATTAACTACTGAAGCACACACACAAAATCATATAGCTGACACATTCATCTATAAACTTATAGAGGTATAATATATAAATAGCCTGTATAATATCAAAAGTGCTAGTGATTTTGACTTTAATAGGTACCTATATTATAATTCACATATAATAAATATTTTTATTATGTAGGAACCTACTTACGTTATATTTATATCAAAACATATTTAACGTGGACTAAGTTCGTGATTTTTTAAGTTAAAAATATTTCATTCTGTAGTTATTATAGTAGATTTGTATTCAGAAGGAAATCTACATCAGATCGATTACAGAACACCAAAAGATTTATTGGTTTTACGATTAACCCTCTTCATGTTCTCCTATAATTATACGTGGATTCAAAAGTTTCTATAATTGTTTAAGATGTTTGCATGATTGTTGAAAGTAAGTTCGAAAACCTCTGAACGTATTTAAAGAATATTGACACACGTATAGGTTATTTTTATCCGGCAAAAAGTCAGTAAAAGTTTTTGGACAAAGACTTTCATGCGAACGGCAACGTAAACAAAACCTAGTGTCAAATAAACGATCAATTCAATATAAACTGTTTGTTATTTTTCGCATCAACACATTAGGGTTGGCAGCGGTCGAATAAATACACTATTGTTGTTTCTTCACCGCCGTGACCAATTTTAAACAACATTACTAAACAGAAGGTAGATATTATATAAAGTAATAACATTAAGGCCACACTCGTTCCTTTGAAGACATTTTTAAAACTTGATCGTAACAAAGGTGACGCAAACATAACATTTCTATTTTTAAACTTTATTTGTTATCAAAAAGTTTCTGTGATTATTTTTTGTGTATGAGATCTTAATTTCTTTATATATATATTTTTTAATTGCGTTACAATATACAGTTGTTTATGAGAAGAAATCGTAGCGCGTAATGTATAAACCACTTCCATCTCAAGGTTATTGTTGCCGTTCTATTTTATGTTCACGCGAAACTTTCTAGGTACAAGTTTATGCCTAACATTTTTATTATGATCATATATTTTTTTCGTCCGCAATAAAATGAACGCATTATATACAAAAGTAGATACTCATGGCAGTCATTTCCGTCGATGATGATCATGACGACAATGATATTAAATATGAATTTACAAAGATAAATGAATAAAGAAACTAAATGAATAAAATGCTCACTAATCTGATTAAACTATAAATTATTGGCAATAAAATATATGTTTTATATTATTAGGAGTTTATTTAATAGTTTTATGAACGACGTGTTTGATAAACAAATGATTTATTTATTTAATAGTTAGGTAAAACACTTTACATAATATTATTATATATTATGTTTTAATGTCTTTTATTTACGTATGGGTCGTAAAAAATAAGAAACAATCTTTCAAATGGCTTATTAATTTATAATTCTAAAGCGACTTTAAAGAAAATGGAGATTTACGAAGTGGAAAAAATAATTCTAAATTAACC
Organism: Manduca sexta; assembly: GCF_014839805.1. Taxonomy (NCBI): domain Eukaryota; kingdom Metazoa; phylum Arthropoda; class Insecta; order Lepidoptera; family Sphingidae; genus Manduca; species Manduca sexta. The sequence goes on along the minus strand of NC_051133.1, from coordinate 6,723,059 downwards.
ATCATGTAAATTTTATTTATTCTGAGAAACAATTGAAATATAATTCATAATTTATACTGTCAATTTTGTATGCCTCTTAACCTTCAGAAACTGATTTTACAGCATAGTATAGTAGTGTTGTTCTGTATGGTACAGTCACTTCTTAAAATTTATTTATAAAATATACATTCACTCTTCATACATACTATAGCCACCAAGATATTTATTTTTAAACTGTATATTATCCAAACAATAAAAGAAACGAGTAAGTATTGATTTTTGGGATATTTGAAAGTTGATAACTCATCATGAATCACCGCTCACATTCACCTACACCTCCTCATAAATATACTGCATCCAAATGATTGCGTTAATATAATCTATGATATACTACGCAAACGTCTATGTATTTCAGTAGATTTATTATTGGTCATTGTGTGCGATGCAAAAGTATTTGTTTACATTTCTCGAATGACATATAGTGCAGTGCCCGGAGGTTTTAACGTCGGATCTCTCAGGGGGTGAACGATTTTTTATATAACCTACGGGATATTGTTTTTTATGCTCTAAATTGCAACTTCTACCTATATTATAGTGTGCAATTAATTTTTTCAATGTTATATAAAAAATATATGAGAGCATAATAATTTTTATGAAAGTATAATTTTTTTAGTTATATGTAAAATTTTACCTAAATAGATAACATCTTTTCAACATTTTGTATACTACAGATTTATCTGAAGGGTCGTAGAGACCTTGAGCAAGTAGTCAAACGTAGAGGGGAGCATGGCAAGTGCTACTTAGACTGCGTACTACTCTATGCATTTTTTCTGGCTAGTTTAGTTATAGGTGTGGTGTCCAGTAGATGTTGTGTGCATGAATAGTAAAATTCTGTGATTTTGTTGAAATTTTAAAAAATTATCAAAGTTGTTTTTTAATCGGCGCTACTTGAAAATCCTTACATATTTCTACGCAAGTTTCATAAATAAAGGTTTTTTTACAAAGTGATTTTTATTATATCCTTTGGTAAGTAATATAATTAAAAAAATCTAGTTCATTATTATATGATTGACTAAAGTAAATAAAAAATAATCATGGCTAAAATGCAATAAATCTATTATAGGAACATTTAATTGTTTTCTATTCTAGCTTTCGAGTAACGCATCAACCAATGACCAGCAGCATTACTGATGAGCATATCTGTATAATATGAGAAAAATTGGGTTCATCTTCCGGAAAAAGCGTTGCAGATCTTGGGGAAATTGTAAAAAGTAGTAGAGGAATAACAACTCTGAGAGCTGCCTGAAGTGAGCGAAAGGATGGTTTGTTGCCACATTTGCAAGCTGAATGTGTATATGATCATTTAGGTTGTAACTTACAATTACTTTACAATGAAAAAATGGTCAGATTTAATGTACAATTTCACTTCACAAGCTTACCAATACAAGATTGCACCAAAATGGTATGAATGAACGGTAAATATCATCACCATCCAAAACAATTAGCTATCATTGTTTCAGAGAGCACAAGGAATCTGTAACGAAAAACACCTAGCCGTTGAGCTACAACATGTCAGGTACTGCGAGTCAACAAGCTCCAAATTCCACGCCGCCATCACAGAACCGAGTGAAACCAGCCATGGTTAAACATGTTCCGGTTGTATCACCATACGTAAAAAGAGTCACCGACAAGATTGGCTATATCCTGAAGCGTGGATCAATTAAAACTTATTTTAAGCCCATTAAGATTAGTAAATTTTTACCACCTGTCAAGTGTCATATACCTCCGCAAGAACCGTGCATATACAAGACATATTGCAACTGTGGTCTTCCTTATATAGGCCAAACGAAAAGGAATATGGGAACCCGCGTAAAAGAATATATAACTGATGTAAAACACCGACGCTCTACGAAGTCTATAGTTGCTCAACATTCTGAAGAAGGTTGCAACCATTATCTGCAACTAGACAAGCCTCAAATCCTTGCCAAAATACACGAATTCATGCATAGGAGTATTGACTAGGCTATTGGAATTAAAAAAACATCCGAATTTCAATTGAGAAGATGGTTGGAAGTTTGCACAAACCTGGGATCCAGTTCTACATTTAATTAAATCGGAACCCGAAAGACCGGCTACCAGACTTTAAGACACTATGAGCTAATTCTGCGCAGATCGGGCCATTAAAAGCTAAAAAAAATTAATAGTTGTATTATTGTAAAATATAGGTTGATATTGTAACTTTCACTTTGCGGATGACCACACCTCAGTACCCCCGTGACCACGAAGGCTGCAACGTCAGGAGGAATTTATAATATAAAAACTGTGATAAAATCCGAAAACTAGTTTAATTTTAATGTCTAACATTCGCGTAAATATAAAAAATTGTTATACTGCAATCATATTTTTTTTTCTATTATAAAATCAAATGAACAACTTTTAAATAGGTAGAGATTGTTATTTATATTATTAATGACACATTCCCGCAAAAATCATTTAATTTCATCTTCGCCTTGAGAATTCCGAGGTTGTAACGTTTTTAACGCCCCAGGCACTGCACTAATAATTTATGTTAAATTTGTACAGGTTGACGCCATAAATGGGTTTACACCTAATATATTTTAAGCAAATGAGTATTTTTATCAATTCCTGATGATTCAGAGAGCGCCACATTGTGATTGATTGAATTGCGACTGCTATAGTACTGCAAATGAATAGGGTAACGTCACAAAACGCGAAGTGTACTTTACCTCTTCACTGGATATTTTCTATGCTAAATAAATTACGCAAGCACCATTTGCGTCACGGGCATTTATCCTTTTTAAATTTAGAATCTCTCTTTTTTATCTAATGCAAAAATATTCGGAATACGAATGTAGCCGCTCGAACACCATGCCAGCACGACGAGCCAGTCGGTTACGATACGCCAAGTCGAGAGGCAAGTCTCGCATAGTTCTTTAATTTTACAAAACTCAATCCGCAATCGTTTGCCTTGACCGAGCGAATTAGCATTTGTGTTTAATAAGTAGTTGCATAACTACGTTAACTTCTGTAACGTGCTATTAGACATTACACTGAGAAACTCCTACCAACTATTGTTTACAAAGTAATACATAATATATTGTTTCAAAATTTACCTGACGAATAGCTAATTGCACTGACTAAGTTGTCGCAGTTCATTATCATTGTAGAGCGCAAGTTGCTCTACATTGTATACCAATGTGGTTTGCTTAAAATTATCTTTTATATTTTAACGAAAGGTATCGGAGCCATTGATACCCCACCTTATTTTAAAATGTTCATAAAGTTGTTGCATGAAGGAATAAAACCGGCCAAAAGCGAGTCGGACTTGCGCACCGAGGGTTCCATACAAACCTATAGGTATATAAGTAAAAGTTCACCCATCATGACAATCAAGTCATAGTTATGGTATTTTTATTGCAAATTTAAATTCATAACATTACAATATGGAAAGCTGGAGAAGCATAAATTACAGACAAAGGTCTTAAAAAAATGAGGATTTCGACATTTTTCCTTTATATGTGCTGTAAAACACTGCTTCATGCCAAATTTCAAGGTTCTAGGTTGACTGGAAATATCCTTTAGGTTTTAATTCCTTTGCGAGTAGTTGTGAGTTTGAAAATATGCGGCTTAAATTGCTGTTTATTTTGATTGCGTTAACATAGAAGTTTATTTTTTTTTTACAGCTTAAAGGAATTACAGACCTATGTATTTGATATGAATTTCAATTTAATACCTCTACGCGTTCATGAGGAATGGGGTAGTAACTTAAAAATTATTAAAATTAATTTTATTATATGAAATAACAAAAAAAATACAGTTTTCGCAATTTATCATTTATCTGTACTAAAAGACGTTGCTTCGTACCAAATTTGAAGATTCTGAGTTCACGGGAAGTACCCTGTAGGTTTTGACTCTTTTACGAGTTTGCGAGTCTTGACAGACAGACGGACGGACAACGAAGTAATCCTATAAGGGTTCCGTTTTTTCCTCTTGAGTTACGAAACCCTAATAAATAAAAATCTTTGATTGAATTGCAATATATTTCTTATTTAATATTAAATGAACTAACAAAAGTCGTATTGTCTTTTTGCATTACCAATTTTTTTTTGCCTGGGCCATTTTAGCGAGGTAGATGCCAAATTACCCCATAATATTACCAATATCAACCTAAGTATGTATGCTATTCACAAATAAGTATTGATTACGTTCTTATTGTAACATAAGGAAAGACTATTTTTCCAAAAAATCAATAAAGTAAAAGAAACAACATAAAAAATTATATAAGGTCACTGTCCCGAGGTCCTATAGATTCTTTTAGCTATATTCAAAAACCCTGTGCTTTAGGAACTGTTGGCAGATGCAATTTGTGTTTGTAGGCGCATAACCTTACACAATTTGAAAGAGATTGGTAAAGTTTTAGTATGATTTTTGAAAACTGGACTATGTTAGGTACCGGGCTATGTTCGGCTATAGAATTTTAATAAATTGTAAGCACATCAACTTTATCCCAGGAGGGATAAGCAGAGGTGTAACCAGGTCACCCACTTTTCGTCAAGTGTGCTCCGTTTCATGATGTGATGGGGGACGAGCCTATCCCCAATCGGGCACACATTCCAGTCTCCGGGCTAATTTTAAGGACAAAAACCCAATATAACATTTCCCGACCCGGGATTTGAACCCAGGATCACGTACCGCGGTGTCATATCGCGAGCGCAATACGATTACGTCGGACAGTCCATTCTTTAATACAATAATTGAAGAGAATAATATATCAGATGACTATTATAATAATAAAATGTTTAGCATAATAAATTGAGATAAAGTTGAGGCTTAAAACATTTTATGGTTTTAAAATGAAAAATCACTTCTATTGAGTTTTTGTACCGTTTTACATAAAAACTCAATAGAAGAGATTTTTCAGATGTTTGTTTTTCCGTGCGTTAATAAATCAAAAAATTTGGACAGTTTGATATGAATCTTTCATTGTAAAGACTTTCAAGTTCTTAGTACCATCTGTACTATAAATCATAAGGTTTCTGGACAGAGAGGCGACAAAAACATCTACCATTATAATATTATATTGTGCGTTGAATGAACGAAGAATAGATGGACTGGAGAATGAAGAGTGAATGGACTTTATTTCTAGCATTAAATTAAGTAAATAGAATTTGAGTGAGTGGCATCCCATGCATCGCAACTGTTACGCACCAAACTACATTCATTGTCACGTACATCGTGTGTACAAAAGGTTAATAGTATTAGTAATAGTACAATAGGTTTTCTAGGCATTAAGTATCGTATCATGTGCATATTTTTATATAAAAGGGTAGAATTAAGGAATATGTGCGTTTGCGTGTTCTGCTGTGACGTCAAGTTCAATCGTAGTATCTTCGAGAGTGCGTCGAACTAATACGGTACATTAACACAGTTTGTTTCATATCCTAAACGCCTAAGCCGATTACATCAATTGGCATACCTTTGATTGTCATGTGTCGTCAAATGTTCTGAATTGTTCCTCGAACTATTTCAGTATAAAACGAAAATACGGTGGTGTCCTGTAGTTATGAATAGGTATGCTTTTTAGTGATGTGGATAACTTTCTACGTTTATATTTGATAAACGTAGAAATTTTACATTTTTGATTAATGTAATACAAGGTATTAACCACCTACAATATAGTTCGTGAGAACGTGACTTTAATAAAGTTAAGGCGTATACTTTAAGAAATCAGTGTGGCAGAAATTATTCATATTAAATATCTTAGTAGACTGAAGTATATAAATATAATCTAGTGTTCTTTATAACATTGACGCAAGTGCGATAGGAGGCCGGAACTCCAACAACATTTATAATATTCATTATAAGAATTTACTAAAAATAAGACCGCATAGCATTTTGGCATTTATATGAAGTAGTGTAAAGTAGTAACACTTAGCTTAATATAAAATGTTCATTGCTATAATGAGAATATTCAAAATAAAATCACTATATAAATATTAATTAATTCATTATAATTTAGTTTAATGTACAAAAAAGTATCACATTATAGATATATATAATGTGATACTTTTTTTGATTTTACTTTGCCACTCGGCCTTTTTTTTTTTTTTTTAACGTAGGTAAATCATCAGATGACTATCTCCCGCTTTGGGATGGGCGGGAGGGCGTGTCAGACTTCTACTGACTAAAAACCTACGGTGTTCCCATCCTTTGCCTATGTGCCTAGGTCCAAGATCCGATGGCATTGAAACCTAGGCAGGCACCGGCCCTAAAGGGCCCCGTCAATGACACTGACACTGCTCTTCGAGGCGCGCGTGGAACACTACGCGCCGTACACACGGGCCGTTGGGGTGTTTCGGGCGACGAGTTACCCAATGCTCGTCACCCGACGGTCCGCGCCTACGGAGGCTGACGATCCTCAGCAGACGTTTGACGCCCGCGTCTTGTACGTCTGCCGTGGCGGATGGGACGTTGGGCGCTTTGGCGCCGTAGCCGTCCCGCCACCTCCTTTGCGAGCATCACGTCCTCGCAGAAGGAGGTGACTGCATCCCACTCTCTCTCGCCCCGGAGTATGGCTTCTACCAGGCCCCGACGCGAGAGGTCTCCGCCACCGATGGTGCCACTCGCCCTTATCCCACTTTTGTTGTAGAATCGGGGCGATATACTTTTCCACGCGTTATAATATATAGAAAGGACAAATGGGAGATATAATAAATCAATGCCACTTTTAAGTATAAATTCTTATTAGACCCTTTATTATACATTAGGTCTCACAGTCACATCTAAATAATAGTGTATTTTATGTCCCGACTTATCTAATTTTTTATTTACGAAGAATCCTACACAAACGAAAAATATATCGGAAAATATATTTCTCCTTACGGTTAATGTATATATAAACAATACTATACATACATAAACATTTCTGCAAATATAACAATTATCTGATTGTGTACAAGATCAAATTGATCGAGCTGAAAATAGCGTTTCACATTCTTTAACCTCAATCGTGAGATTAACAGAGCAAAACATTATTCTGTGGATAACGTTTCATCTAACGTCTTCAGAATCTGGTCGAGGGTGTTTATTTTTTATTTTGTATCCCTATTCATATATGCTTTTGAAGGCGATCACATCTTATATGAATAGTAACATATTCTGTGAACCCAGAAAGGAAATCCAATGAACTAATGCTACGTTTTGAAATTATATGAGATGAAATAGCAAAATAAAAAATTGGAGATTTTTTAAACAATATTTATTTCGAAAATAAGAACGTCATTCTGTGTGTAATGTGATACTTATTTTTGTGTTATAATTTTCTCTATCGCTTCTTTTATTTATGTACTAAACAAGTTTTTTATTACAAAAATTTAATGCATAAGGCACCGCTGTTACAAAAATAGAATGTTATAAAATGATCCCTAAAAAAGGTAATTTTTGGTTAAAAATTACAATGATTAATAATTTTAGTTTTCTAGTGTCCATTAGATATTTCATACAACTTAATAGTTTTTACTATGTTTTATTGTTCTTAATTAATTAATCGTTGACGAACATTTAGTATTCATTGATGAATGTCAATCATATATAGTATTTTTACTTACTACGTGTCGTGTCCATAATTATATGCGGGATTAATGAAATGTTTATCTCGTCATGGTATTGTGATTTACATACAAAAAAAATATGTATCTGACTGCATATATATAACGTCTTATCTTTTTTATATGCCCATTTTTGTACACACACATCATCACGCATTTATCCCCGAAGCGGTATGCAAAGGCGCAACCAAGGCACCCACTTTTCGCCAAGTGTGTTCCGTCCCATGATGTGATAGGGGGCGAGCCTATCGCCATATCCGGCTCAAATTCCAGACTCTGGGCTGATACTGAGCAGAAAAACCCAAATATCACTTTGCCCGACCCGGGATTCGAACCCAGGACCTCAGAGCGCTGTCGTACCGCGCATGCAAAACAATTACACCACCAAGACTTGTGCATCGAGATCTCGGCCCAGCGACAATGTTTGTGTTTATTACTAGTTATTATGATCATCGAGATAATGACATTTTGTGTAAAAAGAAAACAAATCGCTACATATTATAATTTAAAATTAGAGTTTTTTACAGCGCAAATAGATAGAATAGCACCGCGCGGCATAAAGTACTTAGGCTTTGCAGTATCTTTAAGGAACAGAACCCTAAGAATAATTAAAATAAATCAAATAAAAACAATTTAAAATGTCAGATAATATTATAACATCATATAAGTGGACTAGAGAAATGCTATGACAAAAACTATAATATTATAATGAAGACATTTACATAATCAGTCTTACCTATAAAAAAATCTCAAAGCTATGCTTAGTTAAAACACAAATTTACTCGATCAGCTGTAAGTCAAAACCCTCCATCTTGCCCCTCAATTAGGTTTAAACTAGCAACCAGTAATGTTATTGACAGCTATTTAAGCAATTCTTGACCACTTTTTAACGCTAAAATAAGTTTATAAGTAAGGCTGAATATATTTAAACACGTTATAGCCGCTTTGTCAAAGATGGTTATCCTTTGATCCGAATTTGCAAATGTTACACAAACTAAATTCAATGTAGATTAATAAGGCCGCATATAAACTGATATAAAGCTTAGTAGAAAATAAGACAATGTAACGTAAACAAGATTATAACGCTCGCAACACTTCTGCAAGTTTCGTCATCAACGTAGATTTAGATGTTACAAGAGACGGCATTTAGCAAGATTGTTGTTTTCAAAGAAATCTGAGAATTTACAGTTTAAACATAACTTTTAATTAAAGCGGAGCGTTCAAATATAATCTTAATTATTCAAGAATTATGTATCGTTATAAATTTAGAATTAAGATAGATATTAAGTTTTCGATAACATTTGTCTCAAATAAATTGGAATATAAAGTGCACGTCTATAATATTTTTAAATAAAAAGGAGCGAATAATAAATTATTCACTTTCATAAATCAGAGTATTAATAACGTGAAAAAATCAACACTGCATACAATATAAGCTCTCGCTTTCATATCCGAAGGGTTAAGCAGACACAAGCAAAGTGATATAGAAATTGTATACTCAAAACTATATTGTTCCCCTTGATCCCTTAAGGGGCAAGTCTATCTCTATATCAGATACCAACAAATAATATTTCCAGACAACAGATTTTTATATTTGTAAGAGAAATCCCGCATATATTTTTTTTACCTTGAAATCGATTCCCGATCCTTACGATTCACAGCTATAGCCGCTATGACTAAATCAATAGAAGGAATATTAATAATTTCGATTGATTGCCTCAGTTGCGTAAGGTGTATTACGGTACGATTGTAGTATCGAGATTTCAGGTTCGATTCCCGGGTTGCTAGTTATTTTGGTTTATGCTATTCAGTACCAGCCCGGAATCCGGAATTTGTGCCCGATATGGTGATAGGCTCACCCCATCATATCATGAGACGGAATACGCAACACGGAAATTCGGTGTACCAGTTGCACCTCTCTCTTCGGGCATAAAAGCGCGAGCGTGTGTGTGTATATGAATGTTTTTGACATAAAAATCTAACGTCACGGATACGCCGGCTTACTTTGTAACAATTGTTAACCAAAATACAAACAAAAGATATCTTGAGGGTAATAAGCGTCATCCTCTAGTTTCGTTCAATTAAAGCAGCTTCTTATAATTAAAGGAAAAAGAAAAAAAGACAATGGTTGTAAAGTTATTATGGTCGGAGTAATATCCGATTTGTTTTGAGTTACAAAGAAACATCACTAAATTTATTATTATTTAAACCTTTAAAGGATATTTGCGAAATGTTTATTCTGTAAAGAAATAGTATACGTCACAATGATCTGAGATAAATAGCAAAAGTATTTAATTTTCATTTATATTCACCCATATCCCTTTATTTTCAACTCCAGGTATTATTTTACGGCTAAGCAAAATCGATTCTATGTGATTCACTTTAAAACCCCTTCTTACTTTTTAAATAGGCCCTGCATAAATCACGATTCAAATTCGAAAACGATTTTATAACCAACTTCGTAATCAGAAACATACATTGCAGATACAATTGATGCAAGTTTGTTATTTCAAAAGCGATTTGTGCTATTGATTATATATCGTTTTATTGCATAACAGCAAATAAAATTATACAAAACATTACATAAAAATAACTCTTTAGATGTGTGTCACAATATTGGAAGATTTTATTTTACAACTTTTACATAATACGGATATTTTATAACATTTACGATATGATCATTGCGATTTCAGAGTTAAAAGTAATGCAATCGGCAGCCTTTATTATATTACTTTCCTTAAACGAAAAAAGTGAGAGACGTCAATGAGAAATGACCTCGATAAACGTCAGTATATCGGTGTCATTAATGTGCACCAGTCTTTGCACGAATCGGACCATTCGGCTGAATATTGGAATTCTGATTATCAGCACGTAATTACAAGTTTCTTCGACCATTGTTTACAACAAATTGTCTGTTGTATAAAACTTACAGTAAACTATTACTTTAGTTATTGGGTTTAAGGATTACTCCTAACGAGGATGACATTTAAAGAACTAACAACAATACAACAGTGTTGTGCGTAAATACACTCACGCTTGGAAAGGTAATTACCATGGTAGGTAGGCGTTTAGTTATTTTAACCGCCTTCATAAAACTTCCTTGGAATTGATACGTATAATCAATTTATATAAAAACAAACCATCATTTTAGAAGAAACTTACCGTTAGCAAATCTTTAGTAACAAAATCTTACATATAAACGTAGACTTTTGCGTCTAGTCTCTCAGCGCGAGGCTGATTTCCTGTGAAATTCACTATTTGTGGCATTTTACCTAGCATTAAGATACGTGGAGCGCTGACCTCATTGCGCAATGGAACCTGGTTTCTTGCCAGGGTTTTAATCATTACAATAGGTACCAGTGAGCAAGATATTAAAGGATTACCTGTTAGATTGTCGAATAGCTTTTTATTATTCATAGTGTTGATATATAAATGTAGATATTTATTTTGTCAATATAACTTTTAATGGAAATCGTAATAGGTAGGGGGGTGTAAAACATGCATGGTGACTAGATTTTTTATGCTTACTGTAATATGCTAGGGGATAGGTCAGTGAGCGTCCCTGTGATTAAATACCGCTGCTCGAGGTGCTTTTGCCATCAGTTCTAATACTCTGTAGCCACATTAATATTACTCTCTAACGTGAGCCTAATAGATTATAAATATTATACAGTATTAAATAATTTAAAAAAAATGGTTTGCGTAGTTATTATTTATTAGCAGTCATGAAGCGAGTAGATATAAGGAAAACTCTTAATACTAAGTTACATAATTAGATTGTTTTATACGTGCATAGTACATTATATCACAATGGAATCGAACACAACTGTTGCTGTGCCACTTTCGTGTGAAACAATGGATGATTCTTCGTAATAAAGTGATATGCACCTAAAGTAGTCTTTGTTTTATTGCAATATTTTGATTGAGGAACCTTGTATCAAACACGCAATGTTAAGATTAAAACCCTATTCTGTTTAAAAGGTAAATTGCTATGTTGCAATGTCAAGCATTACTAAGCCTACAAAAACAAAAATCCCTGGCCTAATCTCTAATCAGTAATCTCTATTCTTTTTAGATTCTCACGAATCTTTGTGGACGCTAAAAAAAACTTCACATCAAGTGACCGATTTACTCATTTGCTGAATTTGTAATAAAAATAGTATATTATACGTATTCATGTTTATTTCAAACATGAAGTTGGTATATCTTAAAAAGGATAAACAATAATTTCGTCATCCATTTCTATTTCTTCTCAACACTTTCTCGGTTACATGTAAATCTATTTTGACAAAACTTTAGTTTCAGACCCTGCGGTAGGGTTCAAGACAGTTTGAAATTGCACTGGATAATTCTAATAAGGGTCTCCTCGCTAAAAATGTTCATGAAGTGTGCGCTATTTTGATATAATTAAAACTCTTTAAACATATTTATAACTCGTATCATTAAAACATGATCGTATTATTATAACGAGTAAATTTAAAAACCAACTCAGAAATATTTCATAGAATTATTTTAAGTATACATTTATAGAAAATTACTATAAAAACAAATAACATAATTTACATAATATTATAGTCGAAAGGGTTAGCAACATAGACCCAAGGCCCATTTGGTATATCCAGAAAACAGAAATTACCAGCAAATAATGCAAATATTTGTGTCTGTGGCACGTGAACTTTGACTTTTAGTAACGAACCGACTTCAACACCGCACAGTTACGGCTTTGCTGATCGATCCGGATTGCTTCCACTTGCCTGAAAATTTCAATAATATAAATGTCAAAGTTTGTGGAATTATATATACTGGGGGTAGGTCTCTGATATGTGAGAGTCCGCCTGGGTAGACACCACCGCTATGTCTATTTCTGCCGCCAAACAGCACTATTTAATTACTGTTGTGTTCCGTGTCTGTTGTGGAATACCGAATATTCTTTGTATTTCAATGTATTCATTATATGTATATGTATTTACTATATCCGAACGGCAAGCTCGTCTCGTTATTTAAAGCAATAAGAAAAAAAATGATGTATGTTAGGAATTCAATGTAACGACACATATATGGCCATTGGCCACGCATTTCTCGATCGGATCATTTAAAATGGGGTTTATAATATTGTTTAACATCCCTATTAATATGCTACAAATTTTATCATATTTATTCTTATATTATACAAATCTGTGAGTTGAAGGAATCCAGAGCGAGAAAGAGTGGGAGTACCTTTAATATATTGTTTTGAATAGGAAGAATTTTATTTACCCTAGTTTTCGTCCCACTTACTTGTTTATTTACGCTATGAAAAACACTAAGTATAAAGTGATTCATGATTTGAAAACTGACTCATCTGTATGACGACAGAACCAGGCGTCATAGTCTAGTCAGTTTATGTAATCTCTCATTCAAATATCAAACTCGATTCACCCTACATTTGCCCATTGTACTCGCTAACGTCTGTTAATACTAATTCTACATAAATTTTATGATCGCACGTATTTTATGGGATAGTAATAACCTCGCAGGTATATCAAACATCGAACGCCTTTGTCTAAAACAGGCTTGTTTAATTTTGAACAACCGACCGCTTTGCCGGCGCGGCGTGCCAAGCGGGACGCTATCGCCATTAAACGACACGACTTGCGTCATTTAATTAGTTTCAGAAGCGGTCCTTGTAAAGACCGAACAAGATCGCCGTTACAGCGCCTGATTGTTTGGTCAGATTGAACTTACTTACGCTGGCAACGAAGCAGTTGAGATGCAGTTGAGACATTTTTTTAACAATGTTCAAAAAACATGTTTTTCACATGTAATTTTCTGAAAACTTAATTATACTTTGCTTATTAAAGTGGTATTTATATTTGTATAAATATGTCTGATTAATATCTAGTGCGTAATTATTGTGCAGCAGCACTTAAATGCAAGTACGCCGCAACACACTTTTTGAAGCACGTTGTAGAAATGAATTGGCTTAGCTTTTACTTTTTATAAAAAAAAAACATTATTGGATTGTAACGTTAGAGAATCATAAAAATATGAAATTATTTTCATTTATAGTTTCAAATTAATTAATTGCAAAATATGATTTAATATATAAGCCCTAATTAACGTAATTTCTTATTTAAAGCCTTAAATAGCCATGAATAAATATTTAATAGATACTATAGTATATTATTAATTTTTTATGCCACGTACATTAAAACAATTAGATTAGTTGCAGTTTGGAATAAACAACAGTCTTGTAAAAAGACCAAATTCAAAAACAAGTATGTAGATGACTTTTGTAAAGCACGTTCCGTTTGATATTGCAATCCAAGTAGTAATTATGGGTAGCAAGGAAACTACGCCTTAAATTCACTTATCAAAGAAAAGTGCAATACGTTTAAGTTGAGATTGAATTTTTATTCATAAAGATGGTAAAAGTAAAAACCACTGCGCTAGTTCTTGGCTTAAGAATGGAAGAGATTTACATCTTACGGCGTCAAAAAATTACTATTTTGTTTTTTATGCCTCGATAAATAAGGCTACTATATGGGAAAGGTAAGTTGCATGATTCAAAAACGTATAAGTTTTCATAAATAATTTTACACCCTATTATAAACATGTTAACAGGACTGTATATTATCTTAAACAGAACCAACAGAGGCTCTATCTGCTAGGCATACCGTTTAAAGTTAGATCTTTAAAACCTTTTGATAGAAACAATATTTTGTAGACATTTTCATTTTCATATACCGCTTAGGGCTGAGGTGAAATAACATTCTAAAAAAAAATATTTTTAAATGAATCTCTCAAATAGGTTATATAATAACATTTTCACCGATTATATTTTACAAAATTTGCCTGTATTCATGGAGAATTAACTGTTTAAATTTTATTAAACTCGCAGTGGGGCGCTATGTTGAAAATGTTTCGGACAGGTCAAGTACCAATATCGAGAGTTATTCGTGCCATTGAAGGGTTAAACCAATTAATAAATCACATTGCTAAGGTAATTGCCTTGACTAAGTTAGAAATAAAATTGAAATGTTTCCTGTGACATAAAATAATGAATATTTAAGACCACCTGCGCGTTTATAACTCCCGCGTTAACTGTTAACACAGAGTTAATTGATTTTATTTTTTTTGCACTTCTAAGAGTAAAACCATGGGCTAAATTATTAATTACGAAGCTCCCAATTTCAGGAGGTTTTATCACTATTTTTAATGGCATATTTATGTTACCGACAGTCTGTTTAATCCGGTATACTATAAAATACCTAGGTAGCGTATAAAATACCAAAAAAATGTGTAGGTCTTGTAAGAAATATACTTTATTTCTCACTTTACCTAGGTATAGGTAGAGTGAATAGAATACCTAGGTATTCTATACATTAACGAATACGCATTTAGTAATGTGAGTAAAAAAGTTTTATGCATAAAGTCCAAAGAAGCTTACTCTTAACACAATACTTCCTAAACCACCATAATAATAACGTGTTTTATTTGTTGTCATTTTAAAAGTAGGCGTAATATAATATTGATAAATACAAACCTATTGGGAATTATATAACATAATTTAGGTAAAGTATGTAATGATCAAGAAGATACATAACCTGGCTTGGGTAATACTTAAAATACCTAAATTCTACAGATTTCCGGTACCATTTATATTGGAAATTATATAACATAGAAGCAAAGAACTACTTATACCATGTAAACAAGATTCCTTCAACACAATATTATCAGCTATTCTTACAATAAGAGAGGTTAGAAATAATAATAATAATAGCAGGCAGATGTTCTTTTGTTCCCTAATGGTCCCTTGGGTATTTGGGTATTAATGAGAGTACAAAAAAGTATTATGAACCTTATAAACACACGTTCTGATGACGTTGCAATGGACATTGCTTAACATTGAATTTCTTAACATTTTCGCTTATAACTTTTTTATTTATAGTTCTACGACAAAAGTTACTAGACTAAAGTTGTAGAGAATTTAATTTGCAACAAAAAATGTTTATCCATTTTTTTTGTCAGATAAATAGTTTAAGAGATACATCGTAAAAACCATTCCAACCCCTATTTTCAAGATGGCGGCCGTGGGACAAGGGTGGCGACCCCACAAACTTGGTTTTAGCTTTAGACAGACCCCCCCTACACTTCAAAAAAATAAAATTGCGTCCTCTAAAAAACGCAACCCCAAATGTAACTTTTCAATGGACTAAGTCAGTTTGATAGCCGGATAGGTAGGGTTTTTTTTACTTTTTTTCCTATATGGCGGAATACAGCCTGATTATATTAAGAAAAATAATTATGCAATTTACTGCTGTGTATGAGATAGAAGAATACTTACGTTTCATTGTCATTCGTTCATTTGTATTCGCAAGGTAAACTCCGAGTTAAAAGTTTATGTATACTAATCTTGAGTTAACAAATTCGGAGTTATTAAATATCGAAGAATTAACCTGCAAGCGGCTTTTATGCGAGTGTATTACATCTTTAGACAATATGGAATTCGTGTCGTAATTTCAAATTTAAAAAATATTTCTTGAAAATATCAATGTAAACACATTGCATCTGAGGGCAAGTATATTATTATAAAGTAATATAAGTATTTTTTTAGATTCCAGTCAGTAAATAACACACCGATTTCTCCAGGGAATAGTTATAATTGTAGTTGCAACTTAATCGAGACTTGGGAGAAAGTTGGGAACATTTGCGGAGTTTTGTTATGTCGTAACGTCGTGGTGGCTCGCCGACACTTGTTGTAAATATCTAGCGCGGTTGCCGCTTTATTTTATTTAAATAAATAAGTTACGTCAGACAAAATGCTTACTTTATTATCGTTTATGTTGTTCACAAAGGTTATTCATAAAGTTAATAAACATTTCATACTCACCAACATAGATGTTAATAAAGCTCTATAAGATTGCATGGATGCATGTCATAAGCGAACAATGATATTTGCCTACATTATATTTTTCTATGAATTCTTGAAGGTAACAGGACAATAGGAACTCGTATGAGACGAGATCTTTAAGGTTGACGTGAATGAGTTAATAGTCTCTATAAAGGGGTATGAATAGGGATTAGTAACTTCATCATTCTTGAAGGACGGGAATAGATTCACTGTGACATCTAAAATGACGATTTGAAAATATTTTCGTAAAAGATAGATATTTATAACTATATTTAAAATACATTATACTCGATCAGAAACTTATCGTAATATGAAGTAACTGGGTGATTAGTGCAGAGTGAAAATTATTTCGGTAGGCAAGCGCCTGGCACCGGTTCAATCAGATGAGCGCGAGTGCGGGCGCGGGAGCGGATAGTTTCGTAGTGTTTTGCATACGTGTTCAAACCGACATTCTCGACTCCACACTGCGACAGTCGACATACTTACTGAAAATAATATTATCGATTGTGAAACATGTTCCATGTTCTAGTCACGAACGTTTCGGAATTATATTAATTGTGTCTACAGTCCTTTAACGTTATATTTGTACCAAAAACATTTCTTGGCTGCGTTTTCATTATTTTTTCGTACAAATTACTAATAATTATGAGCTTTGTATTATTCCCACAGCTAGTCACGAGCCTCTTCAGTGATTAAGACTTGGGGTTTTTGTCTACAGAAGTCCAATGCGGTTCCAATGTAGGTACTATGAAAATTATATGTGCTACGTGAAATTTTCAATAATGCGATTTTGCTCGCAATATTTTTCTTCTTTGGCTATTAAAAATAAAGGTAACTTACAATAAATTATCACTTAATATTGAAACATTAAAGGTGACTTTTCTGGGTATCGATCCTGAGACCTTCGTCTGCATAAGGGTTAGACTCTCGACGATTATTATTTGCTTTGGTCAATTATAACATAAATATTTTATTTAACTTATTAAAAAATAACTTTCAAGTTAGCATTCCTTGTAATTTTGCAAAAACTTTAAATTTAAGTTTAAGCTAGTTAATAAAAACCTCGCAGTGGAAGTCCAACTAGTACAACAAAGTACTTTAACTTTACTACAGAACGTAAATTGCGAACGGAGTACTAAACGAAGGTTTATTTAAATTTTATTTTTAACAATAGTATTTCTATGTCAGTAGTCACACGTATGATTGTTGCTAGCTACAACCGTTGCTAGGATTATGCAGGCGTTGTTGACACTTCGTTGAATTAAGAAATTGCTGTGAAACAAGACTCAGGAGATCCAATCTTTGTACCTAAGCCATTGTTTTCGATCTAGGCTAACATAAAAGATAGAAACTCAATAACTCACATTTCTTCAAGTTCCCTAAATGATACGCTTACTAAACATGTTTGGTTTCTTTTATGCAAAATTATTGTTTTACAGAAGTATAAAACAAAAGAATCCGTACATAATATTATTTCTATTGTAGTACAAAGTTGTAATCTAAAGGAATTTTTAACAACGTGAATAAAGTTTCACTGTGCGTTTATTGTTTAGCCAAAAGAAAAGGTTCATAATATAATGGCGACTGAGATTCATGCCGTTTCAAGCTTACCGCATGTTACCAAGCAGCAGACCGTTGGTAGAATCAGCCAAACGAAATTTTTAAAATAACTCCTTAACAGAGTTTTTTATTAATTTATGCAACCCTTTTAATGTTCCCCAGGTTCGAAGCCATAAAGCAATTCGATTTAAATATAACTCTCCGATAACTAGGCTATTATTTTTAAAAAGCATTCTGCGGAAAAAATTCTGAACGAAGTAGTAATTTTTAATGCAAACTTTTTCGAACAAAAGCAGGGGAAGTTTATTTTCCTTAAAATAAGAAATAAGTTCATTACTCAAATTAAATTTATAAATACGCCGCCCAACATATCACGTAACTAAAACAAAAATAAAATTTTAACAAACGTCATGGATCCTCTTGCCGTCAGAATAAATGAATATATTCTCCTTATTATTCGAATATTTTCTATATTAAGGGCTTCTATTTTAAATAGTTCATAGTATTCTTACTTTTTATGAAGTTTTTGTGTCTCAATCCTCTTTGAAAAGCTTACTATCACACTCAGTCTTATTTAAATTTCTAATGTAAATAGGGAATTCCAATCTTACGGATGGTGTTTCCGTACTTATAATTAGCAACAGCACCTATACGTATTGATTTTTTAAATAATTTGACGTTTTCTTGCGTTAAGATATGTAGGGAATATACGCATGGTAGGTATACCTACCTATATTTAGGTATAAATACAATATGATCATATCATCAGATTTTTATACTCCAACGAGATTAGCCATTCGTTCGCGTGTTAAGCTATGGTAATTAAGTTCTATGGTGGTCATAAATCGTAACAAGTGACTCAAAAATATTAATAAGAATTACTGTACGCCTCTTCACTGCGCTTGTCATCCTGAAATATTTGTGTGCGAAATATCTTGTTTTTATTAATAATTACACTTGTTACTATTACTTTAAATAAGAATACAATAGTGCTGCGTGGCAATAGAAATAGGTACACCAATGGTGCCTACCGAGACAAACTCTCATTCGCTGAGCTACCAGATACGTAACTGCTTTTTATACAAGGGCATTGAAAACTTCCAATTATTTTATTTATTTTAGCAGGGGTGATTGACTTCGCTCTATCTGATGTTAAGTGAACTAAAATCTAAAAATAATTTTGACGTACAGGAGATATTGTGATTGTATACCTACCTACTAAATGTTATGTATGTAAACCCTCCTGAGTGCGCGATAGCGTAGTTAAGGATGATATGGCTATCAAGTCTTGTAGACCCAAATCCTCTCCTCACCTCTAGACTTTTTGAAGTGATGTGTGTATTGTATATAGATAATTATCGCTCGTTTAACTAGTGAAGGAAAACGTTGTGACGAAACTTACACACTTAAGAGTTCTCAATAAAAAGTTCAAAGGTAGGTGAAGTCCCCCAACCCGAACTAGGCCAGTGAGGTGGATGGACCAGGGCCGAAACCATCTCAGTAGTAGAGTCGGCCGGTGTTCAGCAATGAGCAATATATAATAGAGAGCTGATATTTTAAATATTATACCCTTCTTGCTATTGCCTTTGTGACTATGCCTGTGATACAATATGATATCATAGCGACACAGTTATTCACGTATATTACAAAGTCATTTGGTTTACTTTTTCTGTCCAGCTGTATGCAAGGTATCAACCAAATTTGGGGCATTCGGATCTCTTGCAAAGTAATTAAAAAGATAGGTATGCTCTTTATTTTGAAACATGACCGAAGTAACGAAATATTTGAATTATAGGAATACATTTCGTTTTTTAACTATTTACTGCCCAGTTTTATATGCAATCAAATTTGCTTGAGTATGTTGGCAATTTAGGTCTTAAATAAAACGCAATGGAGACTAAAAGCAATCCTGACCGTGTCCAAACTACGACGTGGGAGTAAAACACATTTGTGCATTTATTAAATGTTTGCTTTGTCACACATTCTTATTTTGTAATTGATTGTTGTAAACATTTATAATAATGTTAAATTTCATTTAAAGACAAATATTATATACGTACTTACGATTTAATAGAAGGTATGTACAATAAATGTTAAGGAAAATGATTGTTAAATATTTTGTATTCATGATGAACTTATAATAGAAATATAATAATAACGTAAGTAGGTACTCAGAGATCGTTTTATTATTTAAGTACTTTAGGCATTGTACATCGAAAGTCGATGCCTCTTTGTGTGTCTGATATAAAAACAATATTAATTTTATTATAAGTAAAATTCATCCAACATAAGTGTTTTTATATAATTTTATACCGAGATATTCGCAGTATGAAAAATAAATAATATGCGCTATGCATTTTTATTACACACGTGAAATCCGCTAACATGTCATGTCATATGCACAACATGTAAAGATTTTAATTTTTGCAACCAATTTGTACGCCGATGGAGTATTGCTCCCGATAATGTATTTTTATGAAATGTATGGCATTTTTTATTTTGAACGAAATGAGCGAGTGGCATTTAGATAATTTCTGATAAACTTTCTGTAAGTACTAGGCGAGTTTGAAATACTACTCTATATATGTACATAGGTATGAACATATATGCTGCGGGAGTGGTAAGCTAATATTAATAACATTTTCTAATAAAATTGTATCTATTCTCGATTAAGAAGTTATTATCTACATTTATAATACACTAACCCACTTGTCAAAAATAAAACAGCATCTGGATATAATCCGTGCAGTATATTTAAGAAATTGATAATGAAAAGAGTTTAATGGTTTACAACAGCTTTAACGATCTTTAAAACTGCAATATTCTTTTGTGCCAATTGATAGTGATAAATAGAACCGAATATAAATTATAATAATTGCTTTTTAATCTGTATTGCATCCTGTTGGTGAAAATATAAGGATCTGGTTTATTATTTTAATAATGTTCAGGATTCAAATCGCTTAGATAGATATTCATAGATAAATTATTCTTAAATAAATATTCACTGACACCCAGTGTGGTTATGGTTTAAGTTTTCGTGTAATATTCAGAAAAGCCTTCGATGATCTGTTCCGGGTCTCTTTGATCCTAGAAATATAATTACGGTTCCTTACTTCAAAAGGAACTCTTATAAGATTACTTCGTCGTCCTTCTGTCTGGCAAGACAATTTTTCTAAGGAACGTGTAAAGATAACGACCTGAAATTTAGCACATACTTAAGTATAAGGTTTTTTTCAGCTGTGGAAAAATCAAACTTGTAACTCAATCCGATCAAAAGATATGACCGCTTATGACGCATATTTTGCTATTTTACAAGGGAATCAAAATCTATGGAGTTTTCCATTGGCCTAGAATCATGAAATTTTATAAGAAACAGTACTACACAGCACATGTACAGGAAGATATCTGTGAACCGCAAATATGCAAATTAACGACAAAAAATAAAAAAAATACTACTACAAACTTATTAACAATAACCGTGTGTGTGAAAAGTTAAGTTTGTGAAGTTTAAACTTATATATGCTTAGGATACCTAACCTACAAGTTTTTACGGAACTCTCAGTGTGCGAGTACAACTCGCCCTTATACGTTTTGTTTTTCTTTTACAACACCTTCATTTTATTTTTTACCGCTACGTCTTATTTTAGGCTATATTAAATATAGCTTTTCTAATTTTCTGAGACTTACTAAAAAAAAATTCAGCGCAAAACTCTATTTATATGTGTTATTTTGACACTGTTCAAAAACATTTGTTGTGAGGATAAATTAAGTATATTGTTTATAAAGTAGCTTTGTTTTGAATACACATCGTGCATTGGGAACATTCAATGTTTTAATGTTTCGATATCGCCAAAAGCATTCCACTTTTGAACGTTGAGTGGGGTACCTATCTGATTTTACAGTCTGTGCGAAAATGTAGTAATAAATAATAATGCGCATGTGTTTAATTTTAGCACGTATGTGTGTGCGTGTGTGCATACGCACAGGCGGCGGGCGTTTTTGTACAGTGTGAGTTGGCGACCGACTCGCGCCGCCCGCCCAGACTTGCGCACGCGACGCGGCACGATCTCTGTCTCTACCAACCATAACATATTTTCTATCCAGTACAAAGTACGTGCTATTCTATAAAAGTATTTTTTTAACCAATTAAAAAGTTTGTTCTGTAAATCAAAATTATTATGTTAAATTAAGTGATAAAAACGACATCGTGTAAGGTATCAATTTGTGGTGTAAGTGGTTTCGCATTGCAGTAGTGTATTAACGGTAATAATGAAAAAATATCGGATGTGTTTATAAGTTAAAATTGACACACCATCCAATTTTTGAACTAATAGGAAAATTACTTCTATTGTTTTATTATATTTATCAAAAATGTAGGTCAGTTACGATTTAACAAAAAGAGCACAATCAAAATGGGTAAAAAATCAACAAGATATATGAAAGCCTTTGAAATGGATGAGCTTAAATATCAAATAACGAGAAAGCACCAACTACCGGTATTATTAAGATTATAATTAACGTTTGTTTTTACTTACTTAGTTGTTTAGTTTTTATAAATTTGTAATAGTTAATAATAGGTAGTTTTTATTGTGTTAATTTTTTGCTCTTTGTTTGCTCACTTTAAGGCGCAACTTAGTTAATAGAAGCTTAGAATAGAAATAATGATTACATGCGTAACCTCTCCGGGAGGTAGAAATAATAACGCCCATAAATATTAATTGGTTAAATTTGAATGTAAATCTAAACACAACAGAAAAGCGAACTCAAATATTTTACCATATTCAAATAAAATTGCAACAAAGCAAATAAAGGCTGAAGTTCAAATGGCAGCGAAAAGAGGGATTTTATTTAGTAAAAAACCATGTGCTAATTGGTATCGTAACAGGGGGATACAAAAGTAAAACTCATTGATTTTTAAACGTGTTCTCGATTACGTCACGCCGTACAACAGCGCCAGTTGTTTTAAATACGACTGCACGAAGAAAATCGGATAATGATTTTCGGTTTCGCTTGTATACTTATAGATGTTATTTTGTGAAATATTGATTATATGTATTATGTGTATTGAAGTCTAGTCCTTTAATGTAACGGCTTATAAATATGATACTGTTATTATTATGATGATTGTTAAATATTTTTTGGTCTTTAGTGTTTTTGGGGGCGCTTTCATTTTTTTTTATTTATTGCTTTTCATTAGTAAGAAATAAACTCAACACAAACGCACTATATATACTTCTTCCAGTTACTTGAATCAAAAACCAATCTATTAAAATATATCTTTTACAATAATAAGAAAATTAAATAAAATCCCTTAGACGAATATTCCAAATGAAAACTGCGACCTTTTTGAACTCGGTATAGAAAGGAATCGTAGGCAAACACACGTTTCCCATGAAAAGTTGTCATTTTAGTAGCTCTCTGGCAAAAGAGACGGAGGAAATATCATATTGTAAAATATACTGCCTTACTTTATCATAAAAAGTTTACTTAAACAAGCCAGTATTTTCTTTATAATATTTAATATACATATACCTATGTTAACTTTGCGTACTCTTTGGATAAAGAGCATTCTCTCATGTACAAAGAATTATATCAAGCAGTATTCATTGATGATAAACACTACGAAAACTGTTTAAATTAACCTTCCTATATTACATTTTACTTCAATAAAAATGGCTATATTGTGATTTGTATACAGGGTCATTTTGACATTGCATTACTAAATGAAACCACATACTCGTCTTTACCTTTGCTGACATTGTGCCAAAAATCATTCATTAATAACGAATATTATCTCCAAAAATGCTGGCTTTAGTTTTCTGATTTTTTGTCAATTTTGTTGTTTAATGCGAAGCCGTGTGCGTGAGTGTATTTCTGACTGAAAATATGATGTAGCCACTGCGATGTATTTATTCTCTTAGAGTAGTAATAGTGGCCTTAGGACGCGTAATTTTTTTTTTTTTTTATATTTATTTTGTTCGAAATTTACACGTTTTTTATTTTACGTCTTAGGTGCAAATAAGTGTATTTTAAAGTGTTGTTTCTGAGTAGATAAGTATGTGGTTTCATTTAATAACGCAATGTCAAAGTGACCCTGTAGATGTAAACATAACAAAAGACAGGTTTTTACAAAATTGTATATTTTGAGCGATTTTTTCAAAGGATTCAGAAAGCCGTTCAAGTACATAACATTCAACACAAAAAAAATGTTTAAGAAAACGGAACAGAACAATAAACAATTGTTCTTTTAATTGGCTAACTTTTATGAAAGTACGTTTTCAAAAGAAAAACGAAGCACTGCGAAGGGTTTTGTTTCGAATGCGACATAAACAAGCGTTATTTCACAGAGTACCCGCTCTGATTTAGAAACGAGCCTTGTGATACTCGCATATACATTTACTTGATTCTTTTCGTGAATAATGCATCTCTTTGTATTCAATAAAAAAATAATATCCAATTTATAATCAATATTTTATAATAATTTAAAAAAATCTATGCCACCGAATGATCTTTGGACCAAGGTATGAATTTAAACTACGTTACAGAATTAGCTATTTTTTGGGTCTATGCCAATTCTCTGATTCCGTCATCGTTATTGATTTCCAGCATTTATTGACGTTCAATAAATAAACTTTACCTCCGGAGTCCGTGGTATGTATCGAGCTAATACTATATCACTCCACGAAGATATCTTTAATAATAAACATTTTCATGGTTCAACCTAATAATATTGTAATATGTGCGAAAACTTGTGTGTTTGTGATTCAATCACGCCTGGAATATAGGACCTATGCAGATATTTTGTGCCCTAGATTAATAATAGAGTTCTATTTTATTTTGGAAAAAGGATTTTTATCAAACAATTGCCATTCATGTAAATTCAAAGGATTAAAGAATAAAAAGTTATTTGACAAAGTTATTACCGCAATAGAATTGAATGCTTTAAAATTTGATGTCAACTGAATGACTAATCAAAACTTATACTTTCAGTCACACTATAAAAAATTCAGAGTGAGAGGAAAACCACTGAAGACGTAAATGATACATTATTTTGTATAAGGTAATCATTTAAAAAAGTACAAATAAATACGTTATGTTATACCTGGTATACTAAGATCGTGTAAAGCGTACAGTACAATAACTTATAACACAAAACCCTTATAAGTCACGAGCCCTACTCGCTCTTCACTTGTTTTTATATTTTCACAACATTATTACAAAAAACAAGAGTCTAAATGCGTGCGCACAGAACTCAATTTCACACGGCAAAAAGTACACGTATTTTTATTATTTCGCCATATTCAAGGTTCGTGTGGTAAAAGAAAGTGGATATCTTGTGCTTTACGTATCGTCAAAACTTAACTTAGTGTTTCATAAATGACGTGATAGCTTGGGGAAAACAAAATCATATCTTCCTTACCACTTTTATGCTATTAAGTTGTTTGATAAAATATATTATTCATAAAGAAATATGCTGACATCTAAATGAATACATATTAAATGAAACCTTAAAATAGAATTGAAAGTTTGAAGTAATGACTTGTAGAATATTAATCATTCGATCACGGCGTTGGAAACAGTGCGAATTATTTCTATTTTCTACATCATCAAATATGTAAAACAGATTCATCCGGTATTCGAACGACAGCTAGTTCAACTAACACACTATATAAATGCTACAATATCGTTATGCACCAAAGATTATCTACATTATATCAATACTTGCCGATAATTAAGCCGGAAGATAATTTAAAAAACATTATAATTGCTTAGTTACAATTCATACGTAGTAAAAGCATTTATATGACGAAATTTTTCAAAGAAATAATATAACCTACCTCTTAATTATGCTTAAATTTCCCACCGGATCCACAGTTGGCCCGGCGCACGTCAGCTTTATATAATTTCGGCACATAGGTACTAAACACGCATTCGTTTTATGATCACGTTGAATTTTACTTAATTTATTTGCTTTTGACTCGATATATTCACCGACTATCACTTTGAAAAGATTTTTCATAAATACGATACAACGGTGCTGTGATTATAATTGTATTACTGTTACTAGTAAATTCCAGGAATTTAATATAATAAGAATTAATTCTGCGAAATTGGTTAGAGGGAAGAATTTCAAAGTGCTAACAATAATTTACTTAACAATATATGATTCAATATAATATAAGTAAGCAATGATCGTAATATAAATAAATACCACACATATCATTTCACTGGTAGATTTAAGCATGTTTGAATAAAATACACGCAATTTAAGTGGTTTGTACACAATTTAGTGAATAAATAAATTTGTTTGTCTATGACGTTAGCTCATTAAACTTAAAGACTGTCTAAGCAAACATAAAAGAAACAGTGACTTTATTACTACCAAATTATAATTATTATAATTAGGAAGATATTTTTATTAGAAATGAAACAAATGAGCAATTTAGTAACCTAATGGTATGTGATAGGGCCATAAACATATACAATACTTAATAATTTTTGCAATCGGTATCTAGTACAAGGATGGCCATATTATAATACATACATACATACATAACATCACGCATTTTATCCCCGAAGGGGTATGCAGAGGCGCAACTAGGGCACCCACTTTTCGCCAAGTATGTTCCGTCCCATGATGTGATAGGGGGCGAGCCTATCGCCATATCGGGCACAATTTCCAGACTCCGGGCTGATACTGAGCAGAAAAACTCAAATATCACTTTGCCCGATCCGGGATTCGAACCCAGGACCTCAGAGCGCTATTGTACCGGACGTGCAATACAACTACGCCACCGAGGCATTATAATATTTCCTCTATAATCTATTAATCCAGCTGATTTAATATATTTAATATGCAATGGCCCAATGAGTAAAATAATTACGTGTATAAAATATTTTGAATTTTATGGAATCAATTATTTAGACACCTACAATGATCAAAGATATTTTGTTAGTTCCCATCAATCTGGTGATAGTTGTATTGTTTGTTTTAAATAGATCCAAATAAAATCTTTTTCAATTTAAATCTCAAGTAACAAATTGGCAGGTATAACGATTACAACCCTTAAATTACAGCTACGATTCGATCAAACGTTGAAACGACTCCACTCCCACGCTTCGTCTATCAAAAATCATATAAATTTGGCACTGGAACGTTTTAGGTCGGCACGGTGACCGATCGCTTAAAAATAAACGCGTGTCCGACCGACCGCGGCACGTTGCTCGCAGCTCGCCTCTCGCTGCCACACTCGACAGCAATTCGCGACATTTACTACCGCTGCACTTTCTATTTGTGACCCGGCACCCGGGCTCCCAGGGACATACATATCGAAACATCTATCACTGAATTGATACCTGCACACGCACAATAAATTCTGCAAGCAAAAACATACCGCCAGCCGGACGCGTGCTCTTATCATAGTTAAGCCGCTTGGCATGTGTTTTATTGAAACAATAACGGCGTTTTTTATTTAGAGTCGCAACCAGGTGTAGATGAAGTATTAAGAGAATAATTGTTGTCTCCAGCGCTGAGCTGCGTGAACAATGGTCGCCGGCGACGTAACGCGGCGCGCCTCCATAACCGCGCCCTCCATGCATCGCCGTCCATCGGCACGGCGCGGATCACTCATAAAAAGTTCACAAACACAGTCACAGGTAAGCTCAAAATATATTCGGCCTGGTACCTCGATAACATTTACAGCGAACCTTCATATCGCCACGTAATAAATTGGTGCATTTGAGTCTAATACCTTTTCACCGGACACGCTCGCCCACCTATCACGTCCCGACAATAAAATTCAACAAAAAATGGGTTTGAATGAAAAACATTTACGGCAATGTTGTATTTCCGAACCTTATCCATGTACATTATATATAATTTTATTTTACTCCTTTATTCAGAAAGAAATAGACGTTACTGTGAACTGTCGCAGTATTAAGGTTATAATTTACAGTATTTAACACTATCATAATGTTATAATTAAGAGTTAAATTGTCCCATTCTCCACCCAGATTTTTTTTCTAATCAGTCAATATAAACCCATTCGCTTATCACGTAAAGATAATGCTTATTAATAGTTTTCACTACCAATATGCATTATATTATCGAAATTCATTCTGTAAATTTTGCAGAATTCCTCACGACGTATTCCTTTACTGTTCAAATAAACGGTAAATAATTATGTTTACACACGTAAACGCGAAAAGTCAAAAACACGTTTTTAGATCAAGCTTCATCTGTCATATTTTTTTTATATCAAATATAACCTAGATGTATTTAGCATGTGTGTGGACAGTAAACATAATTACATTTTCAAAGCATAAATTGGTTGCTTACAGATCAAAAAGAAACTAACCAATAGTGGCAATTGCACTAGCCCTTTGAGCTGACACTATTATAATCATTGGTTGTGTAGATATTTTATTACATTACAGGCTTTATTCTAGCTTTTTCTTTAAAATATAAAAACTAAAATATTCCTTTGTACTATTTAGTATAACTAAGGATTTACTTTATATTCAAAGAATAGCAACTATGTAAAAACAATCTCTATCTTTTTCTCTTACTTAAATTAATCAAAGATTTTATAATTTTTTTATATACAATATAAAATAAATAAGAAAAATACTCATAATTGTACTTCCAAAAATGTATAATCGTAATCTAATTTTGTGTAATATTCATATTCATAATTAAAATTACATACAACGTAGAGCAACGTAGGTAAGAAAGAGGAAAAAAGAAAACATTAACATTATTTCTAGAAGTATATTCTAGACAAACGACGTCGACTGCATTATAAAATGTGGAAAGATATATTTTTATAATGTTATTGCTGCATTTTCTGGCACTCTGAGAAAAACAAAAATATATTCGTCTTCGAAAGGTTAGAGTATTTTAATACAGTACAAACATTTGTCTCCGCGCACTGTTACTCACAAAATCCTTTGAAAGAAAAGCAGATGTGCATCCAGCTGACCTAAATGTCTAAAGTGAACTTTATAAAGGAATATACAGTATTTTAAGGACATGAACGGTGTATAGCTATTTTTAAATTACCCTAATATATATTCTTTTGACTCGATTTTATTATACAATAACAAAATTTGATGTATTTACTCAAGTCCACAATAATAGTTTAATTGTACTCGATCTTTTTGATGTTAAGCGGACATTACGTAAGTATGCCGAGAGTCTATAGGAGAGTGAATTTTGCAGGAGGTGCCATGGGACATAATCGATCGATGCGCGTTGCCGATAGTGCTGTGCCACGCGCTCGCCGTAGTATTGTCGACTGTTCTAAACGCTCTACATCTCAGCCAAATATCAGTGTTCACACTGTTCCTCTGGTTTGCCATCTCCGTCACTGGGTCACTGTGGTTCTACCACAATTTACAGGTAATTATCAATATTATAATTTATATGGTTAAAAAAGCAATAAAAGAAATTACTGATTCTATCTAATCTATTTGCCAAATGTAATAAAAATCGGTATGTTCTGTATTGGTTTCTTTGATGATATTACGTAATGTTACATCTTTACCGACGTTTATTTGCCGCTCGATCATCTTCAATCCGTCCGATTTTACGCTTAAATTGTTATAAAGATGAACACCGAAGGGAAATGATCAATGAAATAACGATCAATGATATTATTAAAATACCTACCTATTTGTGATAAATAATAAAGGCAAATTACAAGATTATGGATATTGAAGTTAAGAATATATTTACTAAACACATCATTTTAATAATATATTGGTCTGGATCGAAGTACGTCGAATTGAAGAAAGCAATCACTATATTTTAATCACATTAAACACAATTAAGGTCAAACGGTCAACTATAAATAGGTGACCTTTTTCACTAACTTTTAAATAGAGATGCAGCGGAATAAGTTAAGCTTGAAAGACCGTATAAAACCTTCTTAGCAAAGTTTATTATAATTATTCTAATTAAACTTCTTATCTAATGCCCGACGATATGATGTATAGAGGCGCAAAGCAAACTTTATTAACAGAAGAGCAATTAACACGGTAGAAACATTTTAATTACAAGTATAGTAGGTTTTCGCTTCTGCACATCTCCATATGAAAAGGCTTCTATATTCTATAAAGAAAACATTTGTAGAACCTTAATAGACCCTATGAATATTCATCCACCACAGTGTGCCAAGCTTTTACAAGCAACAATTTAAACTTCCTTCGTGAGGTTGTGTACGAGTTTACTGAAGAGTTACTGAAATACCACTAAATCGTTTCTGTTATGTTTCACAACTAATTGTGAACGCCGCAAGTCGGTCAATAATGAACATATTTTATTTATGTATGTTTCACGCATTTAATATTATATTTGTACGCATTTTTTTTCTTGTAATAAAGAATGATGAATGTTGGCTCGAAGGCATGTACATAGAATGATATTACGAAGGTCCAAAAGTTTCCAGCCTACCCAATTTACATTAATCGGAGACTTGAATTTTTTATGTCATTATTTTACACGATTCTTATGACCTACCCACGTTAAAAAAAAATATATTTCGTTAAATAGATAGGGGTGCGTAAAGATAGACTATCGCAAAAAAAATCGAATAAAATTGAGTATCGTGCTGTGATCAAATTCTTGACAAAGGAAGGGAAAACACCGACGTAAATCAAACAACGTTTGGATGCCGTATACGGACACTCTTCTCCTTCGTATTCAACGATTAAAGAGTGGGCGAAACAATTTCGTTTAGGAAGAGCATCAATTGAAGATGAACCGCGTCCAGGACGACCTTTTGAGACCATTACAGATGAAAACATAAAATTTCTGGAGGAGAAAGTAATGGAAGACAGACAACTGAAGACTAGAGAATTATCAGCAATGACTGGGCTTTTCAAAACTACAGTGCTTAGAATCATGCATGAACATTTGGGAATGAATAAGGTTAGTGCAAGGTGGGTTCCAAAACTTCTTTCCGCTGTTCAAAAGCAACAAAAAAGTGAAGTGCTGTAAGCAGTTTTTATTCCTTCTTGAAGGTCGTCAGAAAGGAGTTTTGGATTCGATTGTTACTGGTGACGAAACTATGGTCCTTTACCATGATCCACTCTCAAAAAAGGAATCGATGGAGTGAGACCGCTGTTTCCAAGACTGCAATCAGGGAATGCGGCTTCACTGAGCTCGACCATCCATCCACCCTATAGTACCGACTTGGCCCCAAGCGATTACTATTTATTCTCAAAATTGAAATCTGACCTGCGAGGAAAAAAAAATTGACACTGATGTCTTCATCAGGTGACATCTGCAGTTTTATCACATTTTGAAGAGAAAAATTCAGAGTACTTTTTTAAGGGTATAGAAATGTGAGTAAAGCGTTGTGAAAAGTGCATTGAAAAAAATGGAGACCATATTGAAAAAAATTAATAGTGCTTTTATATCAACCCTACATTTTATAGCTCAGGCCAAAAACTTTTGGACCTTACTACTTACGTATATTAAACTTTACCCTGATTTAGTTATGTGGAGATTTTTTGTAAAATATTTAATTTGGACTTATATTGTATTATTGTTAAGCCAAATTTTATTTTACAAACCTAGATCTTACAAATTTATCACGCAACGGGTAATAAAAAGTAAATATTATAAAAAAAAAAAAGTTGTTTGCATTGTTTTCCTACAGTCTAAAGCCAACTATGCTTAATACAGGTGTATATTATGTATAAGTAGCAAAGCCAAGAAAAAATCATATAATATAGTATTAAAGAAATTTCCTTTAAGAAGGTCGTTAACACCCACGCGATCTCTTTTGCCAGTATCCAACGTACCGCTACTCCCACTAGATCAAGATTAAATGCCAAAACAATCTTAAGCGGGAACACACTGCGAACACCGCTTTTAAACGCCCTGAAAATTCTAGTCCCGCGCGTTATCGCAACATGTCTCAATTGAACACCGACAGTAGGCAGGTAACAAACACAGAATTCGTGAATGAAAATAAAATTACACTCATTTAGAAAGTTCACACAAACACTTGAAATAATACAAATGCTTGTCATTGACACCTGATTTAGTTCCATATTGAAATAATGCAAATTCAGAGTTACGAAACAGTACAGACCGGCATGTCTGTCGATTCATAATGGCGTTAGATTGAAATGAGACGATTTACTGTCGTATCACACAAACAGCCTCACCATGGACTAAAGTGAAAACAGGGACAAAAGAATTACTTGGTTAAAAATAAAAAGGAAATGTGATCGTTCAATCCGCTGGTATGTTTCCTCCTAAAATAGTTAGAGGACCAAGACATAGTAACCACCATAACTTTGTATAAAATCTTAGTTACGACTCATAGCTGAGGTTGGCACTTGGAAGCCATTATTTAACTAAGGATGACTCGTGCGTAGGTGGACAAATGTGCAATGTTTGTACGAAATATTTTTACTAATACTTTGACCAAATAGGTCAAAGACGTGAACAGTGAGCTGTCAACAACAGTTTTTCTTAATAACAACGAAACTAACTTCATAAATTTTATTGGTGAAAGTCGTTGCTATCATTAAATTCGTATTCGTTCTCAAGATAAGGTTATAACAATGTTAATAACAAATGCTTCATAAACAAGGAGAGTTAAAAATAACAACAAACTAAAATAATAAAACCCAAAACGAATTTAGTTCTTTTTAATCAGACGCACTGAATAATAATAAGTTAGCTCAAGAATAAAGTTAGTTATGATAAACTTAATTGCTTTTGCGTAATTCAGTAATTGAGAATAAAAAAATAAAATATTTGCATTATTCATAAAAAAATTATGAAACAAAGCAAGTCGCGCGGCTCTTTTATCTGTGTGTGTCTATCTGTGACGTCACTTTCTAGGCTCACGTAAATAGGCTGATATGGATATATTTTTTTTAATCTATGTTGATATATTCTTGAGATGTTTTAATGTATAAAATTTACAAAGGCTTTTGGAAACGTCATTTTAATGATTTCAACTGGTTCGTTATTAATTTTATTTGGACTACTATATACTAAATTTCATTTCCATTTTCAAAGTTTTACCTTATTTCCGCCCAAACAATACTTTTTGGGTAATGTCTGTCTCAAGTTCCACTTTTCTTTTAATAAACTTTGCTATTTTCGACATAGTTGTCAATTGCAATATGTAAATTTAACATACACAACGGTGTCCATCGTTTACATGTCTGGTAGAAAATAGCTTTCTTTGTCCTTATTTAGGGTTTAAATTAGTAATATATATGTCCTAAGTATTACGCTATGCTTAAGGCTTCAAAAGGATAAGATATAATAATATATCCAAAAATAAAGATCTCACAATGTTATTTTACTAGTTAAAAGTATATTTGCGAGTTTAGGTCATGATATATCAGTGTATTAAATTAATAAAATGTTTCTCTCTTTTATGGAAAATAAGTATACAACCGCGAAAGATTATCTTAGAGAGCGCGCCGCTAACTTTAATAAAGTTGGTATATCAAAAGGTATACAAATCCATTATATCTAATATAAACTTACTGGCTTTTCGCTCTCGTAAAAGTCGGGATAGAATTAGCCTTTTGCACTTCGGCATAATAAATAATTATACGTTGGAACTTGCCTAAAAAGAATTTTCAAAATTGAAGCAATAATTAAGATCAAATTCTTACTCTTGAAATGTTTTAATCTTATAAAAAATACAATTTTGCGACTTCCCTAAATTCTGCAACATGCAGTTCCCGTATAGCACTATTAACGACAAGATCTGCAATTAAATTTCTTGCTGTTTTGCACACCTATTAGAATGTCTATGTACCATCGAACTGAACGAAGAAAGGACTTGCGAGGTCTAGTTTCATTAGAAATATGAAGCATTAAAATTGACGGCTTGTGGACTCACTTTGAGTCTTGTGGGATTATCGCTTTAGGTGATACATTTAAAATCTGTGTTCTCACAATCTTCTATACATTGAAATTTATTTTTATCCGTAGACTAAATTTAATAGCTACAGCTAAAAAACGCATCGTTGAACGGATGTCATGCGATCGCCAAGGTATAACGCAAGGTGTATACAGTCAGCGTACTATTTGTAGAAAGCAGGAATGTAGATAACCAAATGTTTGGTTATACCTATGTGTACTTAATATTACATATACGTATTATCAATGAGTATTAAATATTGGTCGCGGCTCCACGGTATGAAATATATTTCTCGCAACAAAATATATTATTTACTGTTTGTTAGGTATTGCAAACATAATTGTTTTTGTTAATTTTATAATACACGTTACGCGCTATATTCAAAGTAGAAGCCAGTTAAAACTACTCCATATTTAATTTTAGAATGGCTCCGTTTACTATAAAATGGTCTTGAAATGACATCAATTGAAATTACAATATGATTCTTATACAAGCTGACAGTGTTCGTGCATTTCCAATACTAATAAAAGATTTTTCCATGTCGAAACGTATCCGCACCAGGCCATGAAATAACTATTATTACATGATATCGTATAATATTACCCCTAAAATGTCTGTGTGAATGTGTCGCATTATAAATTGCCAAGGAGATTGCAACAATTGTACCATTGTGCCAGCCGCTATACTTGCGTCATCAATCCATTGGAAGGTCCGATTTAAAATAGGTTAATGGTCGTGTTTTTACTGAATAGACAGCAGACGCTGGTGAAAAAATATTCATGGTGGTTTCTTACAGATTTACATCTTATGTTCGATGTTTGCAAACGTGGGTTTGGAGTGTATTTAGCTTTATAAATCACAAAGTTTTCTTAGAGAGTAAATTATAGTCAAAACGTGATGCAAATAGCGCCCAGAAAGCATACAGATATATTGATTATATTATTTTGATGTTTTCTATATTTACCACTAACCTAATGAATAAATAAAATAATAAATAATAAATTTCATTGCTTAACTTACCCTCTAAATCTGAAACTAAATATACTTAAGTAAGACGCGATTTCTTATAATTCAGCCACGTCGGAAATCCCATATATAAAAATAGGG
The DNA here is from genome assembly GCF_014839805.1 of Manduca sexta. Taxonomy (NCBI): domain Eukaryota; kingdom Metazoa; phylum Arthropoda; class Insecta; order Lepidoptera; family Sphingidae; genus Manduca; species Manduca sexta. The sequence goes on along the minus strand of NC_051133.1, from coordinate 6,687,987 downwards.
TTTGTGATTTGTGCGTGACCGTGTTTGGGGAGAAGAGTGGCAGATTAAGAATTAACGATCAGGTAAACCTGAAATAGTTAACCTCGTTCATGCCACCGCGTCACGCATACCCGCGAACATACATTACAAATGTTTAAATAAAATATTCACTCAACAGTTATTATAACGGCCATCAATCAAGCTGTCGTCGTCTACTTTCGAAGAAAACTTAATTTCGTCGCCCGCCCATTATTCCTATCCAACGGAACGTTAATGCCCTGATGAGATATAATTAATTTGCAGATACAAACAATACCACGTGACTAAACCCTTATTAGCAAGCCTATTTGATAGCATCTAGTTGGTGCCGTGAGAACCAAAAGTAGACTACTTAGTCTTCAATATTTTGCTCATTTCCATTATCTGAGCGCGACGTCTTACACTTCAAAGGCCATCCTTGGAAGGCATTAACTGTTATTGCTTTTGTGTTGATAAGTTCCCCGAAGCAAACTGATCTTTAGTTGTCTTTATTGGTATTGAATAGATTATCCGACTTGATAACCGACACTGGTATATTTTAGTGTTCAATTTTACAAATCTACTACAAACCTAGCTTTTATAGCAACAAGCAGAAATAAACCTTTGCATAAACTTTGTGAACAGGTAACAGCGGCAGGCAAAGCGGTTCTCGTGACCGGTTGTGACAATGTACTCGGTAACGCACTCGCAAGAAGGCTTGATGACATGGGCTACCACGTTTTCGCTGGTTTCCAAACTAAAGCAGGCAACATCGATGCTGATATGCTCAAAGAAGACTGCTCTGGAAGACTTCACACACTACAGCTTGATGTCACTTCAGAAACACAGGTACATGAAGCAGCTAAATTACTACTTGTGGAAGGATTATTTGGATTTAGGTGATTTGTAACCACTTATTACATTAGACATGGTTAAGTTCGTTAAGATAGTTTTTTAAATATATAAACAAAATAGGTATAACTATGTCATATTTTGCAAAGAGTATCATAGATCATTTAATATCTGAAGTTATACTTAATATATTATTCTGTGATGTAAAATAATAAATACCTCAGTCTGCTATGTATGTAAACCTATCTCTTACTTTCTAAGTAATTTTCTTTGTGAATAGCTTCCAGCTAATACCAATTAAAGAATATAATAAACATATCAAATTAATTCAGCAACGTAAAAGAAAATGTTACAACCGTGAAGTCAGCCCACCCACGCTTATACCATTGTATTGCGCTAAACACGTTACAAAATGTACTAATTTGACTACATTACAATTTGTACCTCTCTATTAATTAACAGTCACTTTTTCATTCACATATTTTCTTTGACACGGGCGGGACATTATGCGCCAAGATTTTTATGTTCGCTATCGTATTTAGTCACATTAGGTACAATCAGAAACACCGTCTGATCGATGCGTCTGAACTTGTTCAAAGATTTATTGCCAAAATTTTACACAGAAACAAACAAGTCTGACACTTCTAAATTTGCTTTACATGATGTTTAAAATGACATCGTTATCTATCAATGTTTATTTACAAACATTCGAAAGTATATAATAACAGCCCTGTATTATATACTTGCCCTCTGCCGGGCACGGGCCTCCTCTACTACTGTGAGGGATTAGGCCTTAGTCCACCACGTTGGTCTAGTGCGGATTGGTAGACTTCACACACCTTCGAAATTCCTATAGAGAATTTCTCAGATGTGCAGGTTTCCTCACGATGTTTTCCTACATCGTTAAAGCGAACGATAAATTCACAAAGAATACACACATGTTTTTTTTTAGCAAAGTCAAAGGTGTGTGCCCTTGGGATTTGAACCCGCGAACATTCGTCTCGGCAGTCCGTTCCACACCCAACTAGGCTATCGCCGCTTCGAAAAGTATATTTTCCGTAAAATTAACTTAATTTTTGTAATATATAAAATTCAAATTTAAATAAAGCCGATATATACAGATACACCAACATTACAAGAACAAGTTAGAAATAATATTATGTCTTCTATACTAGGGGTCAATGGAGTCTTAAATGTATATTGGTTGAACTTGTTTGTCATATAAACAGAATTTCATTATTTAATTGTGAAACAATAATTAGATTACCCAGTGAGGTCTTTTTGCCTTGGTCCAATAAAAACATGCTAAATTATAACGTAAAAGATGTCACAAAATATCATAATATAACCATTGTCCACGCTCGGAATTGCTCAAATTAAATTACATCTCAGCGTTTATTATTGTGAAATTACTTTACGAACTATGTAAAAGAAGGACTCTGCTTCCTCTCTGCCTAAACAATTATGGTTCCGTTTGATCCCTTAGATTTTGTTTACTGAGCGACCTTCAGACATCTTAGGAATTATTTACTAAAATTCGCTAAACATATAATTAACATGTTCACATAAATTGCAAAACTAATAACCTGCCTCTGCGATGTTGAGTGTGTTGATGTGTTTATACGCGATATGTTTTACACAATACAAATAACAAAACAGTAACTGTGTCGAACTCTAGCGATAAAAATCGGAATCATTTATGGAAATGGGTTTTCTTCGTTCTTTAGATACTCTCGGCTTCGTTGTACATCGTGGATCACCTGCCAGAGGGCGCTCAAGGCCTTTGGGCGATTATCAACTGCGAGTCGTGGTGTGCCCTCGGCGAACTAGAGTGGGTGCCTTTCTCTGTCATCAAACGTTCCATGGATGTGAACCTTTTGGGTGAGCCTTTGTTTTACTTTTCTCGTCACCGCTTCACTAGATACCTTTAACTAATACTAGATGGCGTGCGTCATTCTATATAGGTATAATATTGTTGTTAAAAAAAGATTATATTTTGTTTATTCGTTTATAAATTGATTATGAAGTGTTTTAATATTATAACAATTTTTGAAACATGTTTCGTATTTTCGTATAGAAATAAATAAAAAGTTTCAGTAGTTAATACATCGGCAGTGATAAAACGTGATTATGTGTATAATATACTTAATTTTGATAATTAATTTGAGTTCTCAATTAACGCGATGTATTGCCTAGAGACTATAACAGTTAACAAATTGGTAGGTTCCGCCGTGTGGCGGAATTGCTCCATAAATCTTTGTCAGTCACAATCACGTTTTTCCTTTTACTTGATTAAACAACAAAACGTAAACGTTTACTTTACACTACGGATCCATATTTTAAATGTATGGGACCAAACGTATACCTATAATATTAATTGCGCGTTATTTCTAAAGAATAACTGCTGGTGAAGATGACTAGGAGAGTTCTTTGTTACTTACTAAGTAATTAAAATATAATGAGTCAGATGTGCGTGAGGCCGTAAATTTGTACTCAGTTAACTTGGACTACGCTAGTTTCAAAAGCGGCTATATTATTTTATTTATTATGCTAATTAGAAGAACAGAATATTGTGTACTTACCCATTTTACTTTTATCTGCTGATTTATTATATTTACTAGTAAAAATATTTTTTTTATTTACAATGTTAAGTTTAAACCGATTATCGGTAACATGACTAAACTTCTAATTCATATGTCTTCTTGCTGCTTAGAGGCTTTTATAGACGGCTGGTATTTCCATAATTTGTTGTTGAATAGTATTTAAATAATCTAACTGATATATTGATACGGACATAGGTCCCGCTAGACTGGTGCAGGTAATGCTGCCGCTGGTGCGGCGTGCCCGCGGCCGCATCGTGCTGGCCTCGTCGATCCTCACCCACGTCGCGGCGCCAGTCCGCGGAGTGCATGCCGCCTCTCTCGCCGCTCTGGACGCAATGGCCGCCTGTCTTCGCCGCGAACTTAAGCCCCGTGGGGTTGATGTCGTAAGTATTTATATCATAATTTTATAAATAATATGTGTGTTAATGCTTATAGAACTATATACTTTATCCAACCACACAGGAAAGGGTATATAATTTACACATTTAATAACTATATACCTATGCCTAGGATATTGTTTCTTGCATAAAACATCTAATATATTAAATACATTTTCTATCAGGTTTTACTAGATTTATCTTGTTAGACTACTTTAAAGTTTAAGGTACGAACTATTAGCACTTAGCATCAATAAATTTAATGTTGCAAACACGGCATGAATGGATAGATTACCTGGTTATTATAATATACAACTAGGGCAATCTTGTTAACTATAACTAGCTCAGTATACATACTTTTGTCCGCGTTTAGTCCTTTAGTTAATTACTGCCTGCTATCCGCTATACCAGAGGTATCATCGACATCTGCAGGCGTTTGAGGTAGGAATAAATCATAATATACTTACTTACCTAAAATACCTTTAACGACACCATCATTTATATGCTACAATTTAAACAGAAATTATTTTTTTCCTCGTTGTCGGGTTTAATTTTTTAATTTGAATATTTATTTTTGAGTATGTTGCTAAACTCGTTTTACTTTGAAACGCGGTTCGTGTATTATTTATGAACCCATTTTTTCTCAGTAACCTCATATTAAAAAATACATTTACGTAGAATATTATGTACAACTTACAAAGTGTTAAATTACTGACGCAATCCTTAACGGCATCTGTACGATGGCACCGCCATATATTTTATAATTTAGAATATAAAATTCAAATATTTATTCGGGAGCTAATCACTAGGTTAAAATGTAGGTTATATGTTAATCCAGGACATAGTCTATCCTTGTGCCAAATTTTATCCAAGTGCGTTCAGCGATTTCTGCATTTACTTCAAACAAACATCCAAACATTTACTATTATAATATTAGTGAGATACGATTAGAAGTAACATAAGACAAGATCCATATAAAATAAGAAGAGTTAGGTGATTTTAAAATTTATCTAGAGTGGAGTGAGGCAATGTAAGTAAGTTATCTCTATCTTCGATTTGTTTAGTTCTTCTTCCCAAAGGAACATAGTGCTAGCACTGGTTATTATCAGTTTGAAGGAATTGGTAAAGTGTAATTACCAACCGTTATCTATAAGATTAACATAATAAATACCTCGGAATGAAAATCGCAGTGAAGTACCAATTATAGTGTTTTAAAATCCGAAACTGGCTAGTGGATAATAGATATTGCGATTATTTATGGACATTTGTAGAGCTTCACAACAGAGAAGCGACATACTTTTCTCTCATTTAATTGCATAAAAATCCTAAGCGTAATATAAACGGTCCACGAACGGATTGCTTCAGTTGGTCCGCTGATCGTGTTAAAACCCGTGTAAGACTCGTTCTCTACCGGCATAAAATAATTGTATGAATATTTGCAGGAATTTCGACTGTATGCGCCTATCCTTAAAGTTCAAAAAGCCTCTTTGAAAAAGTCATGTTCTGATAAAACGGCGAGCTTTATGTAAGGCATAGGAATTATTCTAAAGCAGAAATAGACAAACGTCGTAGCGTTACTTAGATTATAATAATTAAATAATTTTATGAGTTGCTGTTGCTGTTCCACAACAGAACTTATGCAGTCAGTAGTGACTACCTACTTGATAAAATTCATATTTATCTATATCTATCTATACTTATAATAAATCTGCAGAGAGGTCAATTCTGTACATGAAATATATTTCCAAAATAACTATCAGGGGGTGATTAGGGATCGATACTGATGCCAAACATGCAATTAGTAAAATTTTTGTCTGTCTGTCTGTATAACCGTTATAGAAACAAAAACTACTCGACGGATGGACGGACGGACGGTTCGCGACCGGCTCCATTTTTGAAGTCCGAAATCCACGCGGGCGAAGCTGCGGGCGGAAGCTAGTGTTTAAATAATCATAATATTAGGTTATGTTAAAAGCCATGTTATTATAGCATTATTTCCTTGACCAGTAATAACGCTGTAATTGCTATACAAATATATAAGTACTCATAGCAATACACTCTATGTCTTGATTGACTGATTGCGTTGCATTATACACACATTAGAGCACGTTCATTCATATCATAACTGGCAAATATAATAACGACCATACTTATTTACAAATATACTTGTGAATTATATTGTTAACTCCAATTCTACTGGAGGCCATTGGCTACCCGCAAAAATTCGAGCGAAACGTTTTATATACTTATTACTTAATGATTTGGTTATTTACTAATTTCATAAACTATCAATTGATTCTTATACCCATACTATACTTTACTGTCGCATGACGTAAAAAAATCCTTAAAGTCATAGTGTGAGATTAAACCAATTTTAGAATTATGGCAAATTTCGATAGTCACCAATCATAAGAATTCAAAGTATATCGAAATGATCCCTTTGAGGACGGCTTCACAGTCTGATATGAACCATTCATATCTTTATTTGCACAAAACGACTTTTTACACTAATTACTATTTGATCCCAAAGCGCTGAGCATAATCATTTCAACTGCGATTCAGTTCACACATCCGTGACAGTGTTCATTATGGCAATGGATTGCGATTTGTGCTTCGTGCAACATCATCGATAATGCATGCAGCTGTGTGTCTGTGATGTGTATCTGCAGGCTGTTATTTGACAAAGTATTTTGAACGTTATTACTCTCTCGTAATTTATAGTTTGAAATTACATCAATCATAAAATATTTTGATTAATATTACTATATGAAACAATTTACAAAACCATTATAAGAAATTCTAATAGTTCCCTAACCATTAGTAATATTCATAAAATTCGTGTCGTCGTTTAACAAAATGTAAAAGCCAGGACAGAGTAATAAATCTGTCACGCAAATTTTTGTATACATCCAAGTAAAATTATGATCCGTAGCAATATAAAATATTTATCGTTTGTTTATATCGTAAGTTTAAATACAAATTCATGTTTTAGGTGGTGGTAGCAGCCGGTGAGTATACAACTGGTAGTGCCTGGCTATCGGAGGAAAAGCTTTTGGAACAAGCTCGTGATATGTGGAAGCGACTGAGCGATGAACAAAAGGGAGCTTATGGCGAGGACTACTTCGAACAAGCTTTGCGCAGCCTCGAGAAGTACACAAAAAGCGCTGTAAGTGTCTGCCGCAAAACGTGACAATGCTTAATTTTACAAACACGCTACGCTCTACCCATTAATGCCGAAAACTTAAAGTTTTACAAAAATAATCGCTGCTGTCAGTAATTATTACATTTTATTAACATTGTTTGTAATTACCTAGTTTATAGTTGGATAGGAACAAGTGTATCGAATCCGAATTCATCTAATAGAATGAATGTGCACGATTCCAATAGATTCTGGAACTAAATGCCTAAAGATATTTTGCAGATCGGGATGTTTAATATCATATAAAACCCATAAACAAATAAGCGGGAATTGTAGGTATTTGTGTGATTTCATGAATTTATGGCTGTGGGCGTTGAAATCAAATATATAGATACGCGTAATTGGATTTATTCCAACCAAATTTAAAGCTGACATTTCAACGACTTGAGAAATTTCCATTAGGTACCTTCTCACTCGTACAGTCGGCAACTCAAGTATTCTCTTTTCACCCACACACTCACTCACACACTCACTCACACCCTTACGTCATTTTATTGCTGAAACGGTAGACAGGTAGCGGTAGCAACTAATGCACCCATATTATGTGATGTATATTCCGTTTCATGATGTTGGAAACAAGGTTTTCAAGGTGACGAACCTATCGCCATATAAGTCACAAATTCCAGACATCGAGCTCATACTCAATACAAAAACCAGCCCAAACCGATATTCGAAACCGAGACCTCAGCACAGTAGCCATAATGCGAACGCAATAGTACTAGGCCACCGAGGCAGTATCTTTTCATAAATTAAAGGTAAAGTTTTATAATTGTACAATGTGCTTATTTGTTCGGATCAGGATGCAGATCTGTCGGCGGTGACTCGGGCGCTGAGCGACGGTGTGACGCGCACGTTCCCCCTCGCTCGCTACACTCCGGTCTCCCCGAGGGAGAAACTGAAGTCGTTACTCGCCGAACATATGCCTCGCTCCCTCTACGAAGGCTTGTACACCGACTAAGCGAAAAACTTGCTCATTACTATCGGCCTCAGATGTTACACTTCGTGGTTGTAGAAAAGTTTCAGAGACTCGTTCCAGCTTGTTCATTTATATCACATAAATTATACTAGTACTCTATTTATAATGAAACAGTGATATGATAACAATATTATGCTAATGGTACCTCAGTACGCCCATTCACTTTGTACTTTAAAACTTTCCTTAGACTTATCGCAAACAGTTCCAACGAATAAGTTTAGATGAAGCCTTCGGTCGAACTCATGGTGTGAACCTTACAGTAAAGTCTTTGAAATTTAGTACAATTTAAGAAGTGTTTCTTAGGTCAAATTAGCGCTCAACAACCATACGTATAGGAAATGGATAGGACTTACAATATTCCTACAGCCTAATGAGTTGCTATCACGAATCAATTAAAATGACCCCAGAAGCAACAAAATTGCTTATTGCCAAACGAGATCGACTATTCTCTGTGTGCAACACAATAGAAGATAATTTCATTGAATAATAAACGGACCCGTAGGCTTTGCCTTTGGACATGTACCACTGGGTAAGGCTGGTAAAAGTCTAAAAATATAAAAAGTCCGTAGGCATTGATAAATGGGCGCAGAATTTCAGCAAACCCTGTGTAAAAGTTATCCAGGCGTTCGATTAAACCGTTTAATGGTGCCGTTTTAATTAAGGGCAGAGCTAACGCCATTATTATTTTTCGTCCGAAATCTTGTTATTGTATCAGTAGATAAAATATTATGTTTGTATTATGAATTGTTTTTGTAAAAAAAAACTAGCCATTTTGGTTTAAATTGCTTGTTGTATTTTTTAATCTTTAAGTTGTTTAACTTCATAAAAAATATGTTGTCATCTGTATATTTATAGTATATTTGTGAGTTGAAACATAAACATCAAAGGTAATGTTAATATGAAATAATCTTAAGTTTATCGGTCAGTGCCTGGCGATGGTATCAATTTATTGCTCTTTTTAGAATATCCGGATAGTAACACCTAACTGAATACATAATATCTATTTGATATAGGTCAGTCATTTGGCACGAGACCAAATCTTACATGCACATACGAGTATTTCAGTATTCGGCTGATACATTTTAAAAGTGAAAATATGTTATGATTGTTTATTTCACAATGACCATCGCAAAACAACCAAATAGTTATTAAGTTAAATTGCTATTAAAAAATATAGTTCTACACTTTTATGTCATCTACTAAACTAGTCATACCTGTGAAGTTGCATAGCATACGATTCTTACATAGGTTCTTTTTATTTGTGTACATAATTACGATGTATGTTTTATTAATGTTATAGTAGTGAACATTGTTGTTCGATCGAAAATAATTTTAGTGAGTGAATGTAGGTAACCCTTAATATATAGAAGGGGAATCTTCTATTTTAGTAAATGTATAATCTGTAAAATAGTAACAGCAAGTGTACCCAAAATATTATGAAAAATGCAGCCAGTAGTGTAATACAAGTTGCGAAGTGACTCCGAACAACCATCTGCATTTTGAGATGCATTTACGTGCGACAAAAACACGGACCGACGGTAAAAAATTACCTACAAAATATAGTTTTATTGTGTGACATCATTTTTATGTGACATGTCGTTTTTATTAAAATAAATCAATACATGGTTTTTTATTACATACATTGACACCTAGATGAAAATGTAATTAATATGTAAACGCGGAATGCAAATCGAAACTTCCTAATATTCTTTTTATGAATAATTTAAACCCTTTTAACTATATAAGAATATATTTTATACAACGAGTAAATAACTCACATAATGTTAGACCTTATGACTATTCATTAAAATATCAACACTGCCCAGAAATTCAAATAGAACGTAGGTACGAAGTACCTAGCACATCCCTGCATTTTTAACCCTGAAATATTAGATCGGAGTCTTGCAATTTCCATTAATAACGCTGATCGCAATGTCCTATCGTACCCAAATATACTTGGTTGCACATTTGTATCAACCTAAATCCACTCTCGCATACGACGGATAGAGCTGCCAAAAGCAGCCATGTGGAATTCGGCTCGTAGGTAAATCGATCTCTATCAAAAATAAGTGTTATCTCAATTAGCTATCTTTCCCAATAACTCACGACTTCAGATTTAAAACTTTCATAAAAATGTGAAGCCGATAGAAATATTACAAGTAAATACGTACAGATTATAATCATATTTTCGTCTAAGATATTCATTGTGTTTAGACAAAATGACATTACCGGTGTAAACAAAAATGTTTTTAGACTAAGTTTTTTTACAATTTACCTTTCTCAAGAACGTTACAGTACAATAGTTGGTATCTACAGTTTACAATATAAGTACCTCATGAATTCAGACTAATCTACTTGTATGAGTACAAACATTTTAACAATTAAGGTTTTATTTTTATATACTCTTATTACGCTTTGTCAAACTTCTCGAAACCTGTGGTATAAGCAATTTATAGTTAGCCATCTAGCAGCCTGTTGACCCACTTTCGGCCACTTTTAATTTCTTTTTGACATGGTTTACCAAATATGCACATTGCACTTGCACATGCTCTATTTTCCACCCTTAATTAATTCAGGAAATTATTTTTGTTGTGATAAGTGAACACTTATTAAATTCATATTTTTTCAAAAGATAAATTCAATAAAAAAAACATTAAAATTCAACAATATCGTGCACAATATTACTTTAGCAACTGATAGTTAGGATATACTACATAAAATTATTGCGCACAGTGCGTATTTTGTTGCAAAGCCATGTTCGGGTAACAATATATCTGTAATTTGATACACTTTTAACTCTCTCATCTTTGTAGAGCGGAGTGAACAATTTGTGACGCAAACTGTAGACACTAATCGTATTTTACGTAGGTACGCTTTTCAAGCAATCACATGAGCAAACTAAAATAGAGTTTACTTATCTACAATACAGAATGGTAGACATACATATCTGCTTACCTTCGCATTCAGTTTAGTTAGGAAACAAACCCTCATATGCAAAACATTAATCTCAATTTATCGGGCACCTAGATATCGGTTTTCGATACAAAACCTGGCTTTCTGCGGTGTGCTGGGGCAAATTGTGCCATATTAAGCAGAGACGTAATGTGCCCGCGAGAGCTGTGGCTCAGATGACCTCGACCTGAATACTATGCTACAAAGGTCATACAACTGCATCACAAAGACTCGGTCACACGAACAATAACTTGGGAGTTTGAAACAGTTTTCATCAGAGTTACGTAATACTTGTACATACGCAAACGTATCAAGTATAAATTAGGTGTATTATAAAGCATAGGGAAAGCGGCTGGCGTGACACGTGACGCACGTACTAACTATATTTTTCACTGCTTCTAGATAACGTATTGAAATAGTACTATAGTTCAAAACCGACCATCTTCATGAAAGGCATTGTTATAGCCAATGGTTTTATGAGAAAAAATATAGAAGTAATAATATAGAAGTCAAAATTCTAGTACTACCATTATGACCAATATATAATATTTTTACAGTACTGAGTGATAACACAGACTGGTTATCCTCATTAAGGCAACATTTACCTCTTTATATTGAATTTGATATGTCCGACAATTTAACATTATGATGTGTACATGGCACCGAACTGTTTTGTTTAGGAAAATCATGAAAAGTCTCAAATGACCACAAATTGTAGTAGCTGAAGCAAGGTCATTCAAACTGGTATACACTATTGCTTTTCTTTCGCTACTTGCTGACATATAAGTAATCAAATATAATGTTTATTTAATATCTCTTGTGTCTGGTTTCTGAATAGACACATCATACGAATATTAGGAGCGTTCATGTACTAATACTTATAATAAATAGACAAGACGTGATGATTGTCGACAGTCGCCGTCATGTACCTACCTGTTGTAATATTCCGCTGATGCGAGAATCTTGTCGACGCAACTTTATACTACACCGTGGAGACCGCCCACTGCCTGCCCAGATACATATACAGGCAGATTTATTTAGCCAGAGATCTGCATGGCAACTGCCCATCGTAATTCTCAGGTGAAACAGTTTTTTAACGTATTCTATTGCATTAATTCAAGATTTTTGACAAACTGATTGTTCCGTTAATATATTTTTCACGTGTTAAAATTTTATATCGTGCTTATTGTCTAGATATCACAACTTACCAAATATAACAAAAAAATATATAATATATTCAAGTTTGTCATATATCTCCAACTCAATTTGTATTATTATTCAACTTCCAAGTACTATTCACGCGACGTCGGGTCGCAGAGACGTAAGTTTGTAAGTAGTTTATAATAAGTCGGATCAACCGAGGTGGTACGCCACATAGCTCCTAAGGAACTGCAAACATATTTTTATTTAGATCTTGTAATAAGTATAAACACCTATTACGACTGCAGAGTACAATAACTCGAGTTTAAGTGAAAATGTATGCTCAATATACTTACATTACAATGTTTTATACTCCAATTCTTTACATTATCTGATTAAAAAATGATGTGATCAAAAAGGAATATGATGAAAATCACAGTTTTTCATAAAATCTAAAAGCTATAATGAGAAATTACTATGAGTTGTCCAGCTATATCCTGTCACTGAGTTTTCTGCAGGTTAAAAAAGAAATGCGCTCACCTCCGACCTTTCGTTTTTTCCATCAAAAGTCCGCAATACATCCACAATTCCGTAGTAAAATGTTCATAGGGAGTGGTAATCACTTACCTTGAAGTAAATGTCTATGTATGTATTTTTTTAAAATGATAGATGGCCCTTAGTGGTAAGCGCTAGACAGATGGCCGGGAAAATGTTTCAAATCATATTGTACTAAAACATGATAGATTATGAATTCAAACACATTGGGTGGTTGCCTGTTTCTAGACCCACTTTTGTTAATATAATATTTTACAGAGTGGCTAAGGATATCCAAAAGAACACGAGTAAAATACAAATCAATATATTAACTCCGTATAAACATACAATTCGTTGAAAACGGTATATACAGTCCTACTCTAGTAAACTAGTCTTCTACACAACATTGTTACCTCACCGAATCTACATTCAAATTAGATAAAAACGAGATTGTGTTTACTGCGAGATAAGAATTTAAATTATTTTACAAAACGATGAACTGTAGTTACATAAATTCGGAATAAATAAAAAAAACATGAATTAACTTTAGAAATTAACCGGTTACATAAATCTAAAATACACAGATTTTTTCCTTTACCAGTTTCAGGGCCCACCTAAATTTTAAATTAATAGATAAGTATTTGTTTCTTGACTACGAATAGATCACAAATATCACCACTTGGTTTATTTCTGTCAATTAGCAACGATATGAATAGACTCTTCTATTCAAGTCTAAAGGATAATGTAGCTATTGTAATTACTAAGGCTTATAACTCAGGGTAATAAGCGAAGTCAGTGCCATGCGATTCTTTGTAATTAGAACTTCTGAGTGTCATCGCAATTGTTTATGGCTAAGCGTAGGCTTCGTTAGGTTCTGTCAGGAATGTGCAGTAGGCACATTTTCCAGCATTCAGTTTTATCGTTGTACCTACATACGGGTTTTTGATAATCATTTCCCTAAGGAGTTTGATAAGGGACTAAAATGAAATGTTTGAAGTTTTTTAAGGTTTGAATTGATATAGAATTGAATAAAAGTACTTAAATATAATGTTACTTATTCTATCACTAGCTTCCGCCCGCAGCTTCGCCCGCGTGGATTTCGGACTTCAAAAATGGAGCCGGTCGCGAACGTTCGAGAATGTTCGTTTTACGAAGCTACTCGCTAGGTGATTCGCTAGTCTCTAGGTGCCAAGCAAGCCGCCTGCCTGTGCGTTCGCGACCTTATATATATACAAAAATAATCCTTATAGCATGATTCAATATTCACGCATGATGGTTTATTATTAGCGTATTTCATGTATAACATTGGTGTTTCTATGCCGATTTCTATGATTCTTTTTTATAGAATATTTAATAATGTTAACTTTTTTAATTAGGGATGACTGAGAGTGTTATAAACGTAAGAGTAGACAAATATAATGAGAAAGCTTCGAACTGCTAAGCTATCGGGAGTTACACGTGTTATTGTGAGTCAACCATAAAAGATAGACATATGCTGTCGTGGGATATTTTTTATATAATTTTAAGGAGAACATTTCCGTCATACATGATTTCTGTGTAGCTTTAACTATTAAGGTTGCACATGCGACGGAAGCTTAAAAAATGGAGTAACTTCTCCCGTTTTCGCAACATTTCCCTTCACTGCTCTGCTCCTATTAATTGTAGCGTGATGAAAAGTATACTATAACCAGCACAGGAGTATGACAAATAATTGTACCAAGTTTCGTCAAAATCCGTCAAAATCCGTCAAGTAGTTTTTGTTTCTATAACGGTTATACAGACAGACAGACAGACAAAAATTTTACTAATTGCATTTTTGGCATCAGTATCGATCCCTAATCACCCCCTGATAGTTATTTTGGAAATATATTTCATGTACAGAATTGACCTCTCTACAGATTTATTATAAGTATAAATAGAAGATAGAAGATATAGATAGATAGATTAATTCAATTTTATTTAATGTTTATACGATAACACCTCTATTTACCCACAAAAGAGAAAAGATTATGTAAATAAACTTTTGTTTATAAATGAAAATAAATTATATCAACTTTTTAGAAATTCATCCCATATGAGCTAAAATAATGGCCTAAAGTTAGGATCCAGGATCGTAACTTATGAAGTTAGATAGAATATGAAAATTATATGGTCACATTTGTACAGTATAACCGGTGGGAAGTTCCACGGCTAGTAATTTAAGGAATATATAATATATTTATTAACATCTGACATCCCCATAGACTTCTAGGATTTAGGAAGAAACGATAATAATACGTTACTTAACTTGTGGCTGACTTGACATAAACGGTATAATATGGAATTCTTACGAGACATTATAAACTTACTCACGGTGGAAAAGATCCATACTTCCATACTTGTAAATGCGAAATCCTTTTTGCTGCGCTTTCACGGCTGAACCGTTTAACGGATATCAATGAAATTGGCTATGAAGATAGTTGGCGACTTTTTTCCGGGAAATATATAGCGGCACTTTCGTGCCGGAAAATCTTTTACAGACGGACGAAACCGTGAGCAAAAGGTAATACAAAATAAATTCACCCGCTTTCTTAATTTTAAGCAATGTGGTGTGTAGCTTAACTACCCTCTGATTTAAATGCCTGTTTGTCATGGGCATGATTGGATGCTGCAAGTTGGAATTGAGGAGGAATGTGGTCCTCTGGTGTTCAGTAGCGCGGGAGGGTGCACCTGCCGGAGTCGCTGTCTGCGCTGCAGCTGGGCGTGCCGAAGGGCCATGTTTGCACTCGACGCGTGCGCTCTTCCGCCCTCGAACTCCACGTACAAAATGTGTGCTAAGGTTTGCGCAGGCCTTAATATTATTTCCGAGAAGGTAGATATTATTATTTTCAACCTGCAGGAAGTTTCCAGAAGTCGCCCACAGGTTTATTGAAATCAATTGTTAAATACCTACTTTGTCTATATAACACGCTTTAGTAAGTACCTACTTTTAGAAACTGTTACGGTGTTATACGTACCTATAAATAATTATTGATGTTAATAAATCAATAAATATTTTATGTTGTACGTATAGTCAGCCAAAAAAGTAGCTGCTTAATTTCATTAGTTCACCGCTTCTACACATTAACTTAAACCGAAATATAACTCTTGATATAAATAAAAGTATAATTTTAGTGAAAATGAAAAACAAATTGTTGTTAATACGGAAAAAAAGGGTGAAAAATTTTAAAGACAATGTCAAATAATTAACTTGTTTAGCTACTTTTGTGATTGCAACAAATATGTTGCTTATGTTACTGAATGTTTTTAAGCTTTTGTTTTTGTATAAAGGCATTTTATACTAAAACAAAAGCTTAAAAACATTCAGTGGATTCGTTCATCTCTAAAATTAACAATATTCAAGTGGCATCAATGTCACTCATAGACATCTGGTTCAAGTGTAAACCATCCGCCCCTGGCTACTCTTCAACACATAGAAAAGAAAATAACTTGTTATTTAGGCACAAAGGTAATATGAATATATTTATCCAATGCAATAAGAGCACTGTGGCCTCTATAGCCATGTTTATTTTAGCACTCCAGATGCGTCGTTATTCCACACGTGTAACTTGTAAGTCCGTGAACTCCAGTAATGCATGTTACTACTTGGTGCATAGATATTAACATAATATTATTATTACCTAGACGCCACGCTGTGATCGATACTGGCTCCATATCACATCATGGAAAAAAATACACACGTCGAAAAGTTGGTGCTCTAGTTCCATCTGTGCCTCCTGGATAGAGTCACGGTTTTTATTCCTGAAGAGTGCCAACTCTACCTTTTCAAGGATAAAAAGCGTGAGTGTGTATATAAAACTAATTTGAAGCTATTCAGAGAAGTGGGTATATATGTACAAGACAGGTGATCTTGAATCTGTTATAGAATATTCAGTTTTAGACAAATTATTATCGAAGTAGGTACTTATAGCATTCATTGAGAGATTAGGAATATCAACGTTTGGAAAATTACCTTATCTTACTTCTTATTTTACTCTCTTGCTAATTTTATAAATGTAAATCTTTGTGAAAACTTTTGGATCCTTGGGATGTTTATTTGAAGAAAACGTAAAAACAGCTGAACTGATTTGGATAAAATTTGGCACACAGATAGAACATGTCTTCCGTTGATATATACTTAGGTAGGTAAGTAAATTGCTTATCTTGAGAAATTGCTCCCATGAAAAATATTTGGATTTTAATCTGTTTCTTTAAATATTAGATGGTGCTGCTGCCGTATACATTAGACTTTCGTAGTGGGAAAGGCTATTCGACAGAGAAACCGCGAGTAACTACTAGTGGTAAAAAAGAACTAGTTCAATAAATAAAATGCATGGAGCTAGTACATAAAGACAATAAACAGGCGTCCTTTCCTTCTTCTTCTTTTATATTAGGGCTGCCACTGTTTATTTATCGGTGATTTGCCAATATCAATTAATAATAGCAGATACAAAACAAAAAGAATCAGGCGCCTTTTTATATCTTAAAGATAGTTTTTAATACTGACAGAGCCCTAAATACCCCAAGCCTAAATTAACTCACCTAGTAGTTGAGTAGGTAACAATATCTTAACAATACTAATACATTTAGTCATAAAGATTGTAGGTATTAACTGATGGTCACATTTTTTGGTCCATTGGATAAGTCAGTAAAATTCATAAAAATCCAAATAAATTTAGAACTGCGAAATATCAAATTCGTTTTCACACGCCTAGATGTAAGAAAACGTTTTTATAATAAGTTTATTAAGTATATTAATATACTAAAAAACATGAATAGGGGATACCCAGCAATTCACTAATACCATGGCAAATGCAACTGTATAATTATTTGTCATGTCCCTGAAGGCTTACTATTGAATGAAACGAAATTGAGATCGCTTTTACATGTCATATTATTCAATACATATAAATAATATTTAGGTACCTATGGAATAACAAAATCTCATGGTGTACTGGACCGAAAGATCTTTTATAACAGTTAAGGCAATTTTATATTTTTCTATTAAATGGTTAAATGTACCCTACACGTGTGATAGACAGTCCTCAAATGGGACAATTGTGAATCTTATTATCTTAATATCGAGTATTATATATATGTCGTAAATCAAATGGTGTTAAACCTAAAGAATTTCGTATAAAATTTGAAATGATATACTTGTACATTCACTCACTTTATAACAGACGAGCTGCAACTATAAATAAAACCGATCTACACTAGTTTACTATTGCGCCAACTGGGTCAATTTTGTTTTCAATTTCATTCACGAGGATTGCATAATGTAATATTCTAAACAATGAATATTAATAACACATGGGTATTATAAGCAATTGTATTATTTTTCTCATGGCTGCACCCGTCTGTTTATCTATTTTAAAATAAAAGTTATAGCTATTACCTAGTTACGTAAGGATTCTAAGTGAATCTAAAGTCAAAATTCAAAACAGAATTTTCTTTGCTTCTATTTAAATAAGTTTCTTGTTTCGATTAAATTTCGTTTATATACCATCCATCGGATAATTATTCTTACCTTGTTTGACATATTATCCATTTTTAAACTAACAGAATATTTCCAGCTATTATTGTTTCTGGAAATCAACTGCTCTCCTCTACACATCATGTTAGTATGTTTTTTTGGTAAATTTAACCATCCATCCAATATTTTTAAAAGCATTTTAGGCTAGTTATAGTTATATTAATATTAAGATTCCGTCAAATATACTTAGTCTGCTACGCAAGTACAACTGGAAGCCAGAAATAGCACCTACCTACCTATGAGTGTATAAATATTTATTATATGGAATATCTACGCACCTGACGACTCTCTAACATCGTAATTAATTATATTAAGTATAACTCGTTAAATGACATAAACTAGTAAGTGCCTACGTATACTTATTTTATATAGCACAGAACAGGTGATCCGTACCTAAGTTGCAAATTGCATTCCCGAGTAGGCATGTAAGAGGGGGTGAGAAGGAAAGGGGAGCATATTGATCCTGGCTTGTCGCGTCGCGTTCTGACCGATCGTGACCCCACGACCGGCCTTGTGTACCTGCCCCTCAAATGTCCTATGTTGATCGTCTGCACTATCAGAATCATAAAAACCTAACATGATTTAATTTTTTATATAGTAGTAATTTCAATAATAAGTCCTAGTCCTAAACACTAGCCTTGTAAGTAGGTAGATAATAAATGCTTATGTAAATAAAAAAATCATACATATTCGTTTAGAATATCCTTATCTACCTAGATTAAGTACTCATTTGCATTTTTATGTCGGCTTGCTAGCTACTCACAATATAATAATATAATATCTAATATTGTACTTACTATATTATCTTACTTCAGTCTATATCTTACTCGCATCATGAAACCCGCCGCGAGCGGTATCGCGCGGGAGTCGTATTCAGAAGGTTGCTAGGGACAGTCGCTCACATGAAAATATAAACCAACAGTACGCCAGAGGAATAATATTTTTTTTATCTGTGACCGAAAATAATAATCCGCCAATATAATCTTTTTTCTCCTGGCAATTGCAGCTGTCATTGTGGACGTAATTTTTGTCAGATTTCGTCCGTGAAAATTTGGAAAAAAGGAAATTGTTTAGAAATTCTAGAAATCTACGTGGAAAAAATTAAAACATTATTTATACATTTATTACATACTATAATAATGGAAAACGATATTAAGCCTTACAAAATATGCGACGTCAATCGAGACAAAAAAAAGGGTATTGTGGCTTCATCTCTCGAGGACTTGTTAACAAAAGTGCCGGAAAAATTAGGTTTACCATCGGAAAATTTAACAGTCGTGTTGGAATTAGATGGAACGGAAGTTGATGATGAAGAATACTTCTCTACGTTGGACCCGGACACATCACTTATGATTTTGCATGGTAACGAAAAATGGGCACCAAACATGCCCAAATGCCAAGTGTCCCTAGACCAGACCGACGACGTTGCTCTAGGTGATAAAGGACAGGTAGCAAGCCTTGTAGGTCGGCTGCAACATAATCTCTGCCACATATCTTTGCTTGGTGGCCAAGACTTGGAGTTATTGTCAGATATGGATCCAGACAGTTTAGCTGATATAGTCACAGACAGAGATAACCGAATAATTTTGGAACACATCAAGGAAGCTTCAGGGAGGTAAGTGTGGCATTTTTTTTTATTTAACCTGCATTCATTGCAAGTAAACACATCGTAATTAAAACCATTTAGCTGTGAAAACCTTATAATTAAATTTAATTAGAGTATATTGAGGTAGATAAAAAAACTGTCGCCTAATTTTTTTTTTTTTTTTTAATGAATAATATTCTTTATACTTTCATCTTTAGATGTTACAAATAAAGAATATATAAAACCTCAAGTATACTTCTCTTCTCAACTTACACTTATTTATCACTTTTTCTATGACTTAGACATAGAAAAAGTGATTTTAAATACAAATCTATTTACGATACATACTGTTTATTGGCGGTTTGCAAAATTTTCACCAAATTTTAATTATTTATTTAATACATTTATTTTGTTCAACAGGATATTACTTGAAAAACGTCAAGCGCAAGATGCTATGGAATTATTAAAACTATATCATCAGAGTGTAGCCAATGGTACTGAGGATGTATCGTCACCTAAACAGGAGAGAGTGTAGAACATCACCCACCAGGTGCAGTGGTAACTTAAACAAACCCTCAATTTGTTTTTAAGGGATGGTACATCTCAAAAGTTTACAAATTACTTTGATGTACATTCATAAGTTCCCAATATATGTTATTTCTTCTCTACCTTCCAACAGTGGGTTTAGGTATAATGTATTCTATGATATTTTAACCTTGTCCACAATTCAGTAATATTGTCTTAACAAGTTGACTGTGGTATCAAAAAATAAACTATTAACCAGTGTGGCACACCACACACCCAGTATGTTGTCCTATACTGGTGTTTTGGCTACTCTATGCGAGTGAGTGAGACAGTCTTAGGTAATTTTTTTTCAATGCTCCAGTTGTGTGCAAGCCACACAACCATTGTACCCAAAAGAACACCACTGTTGTGTTAGGTGCAGTAAATGTACTAATATAACGGATTATGGTCAGACTATAAAATTATTGAGCCTATATAAATGTAGGTGAGAAAGAATAATAAATAAAGAAAATCATTTAAAAATAGAACTTGGATAAACATAGTTAATATTATTTTGCATTCTGATACTGTATGATAATCAGATTTTGTTTTCTTTGATAAATGGGTATTATAATTGAAACTGCTTTTTTTAATAATATTTGTGCAAAGAATTTAGTTTATTTGCTGTTATGCTGACTTATTGAGGGCATAATTAAAATAATATTGGATCTCATTTGTATAAGTATGATATCAGACAGATAAACTGACCTATTTGTAATGTTAGTAAAGTTTAAGCAAATAGAAGAGGACATAATGTAGCTGTTAGAAATAAAACGCTAATCTTATGAATTTGAGCTGAAATTGAAAATAATATTAACAAAACATTGTAAGTGGACAGTATTTAGTCACTTTATGTATATAATTAAGTACTTAGTGTAATATTTAGTCAGTTACACAATGTTAACCCATTGTTTTTTACTTTAAGATGTTAGATGGCAGAAAGAAATCTCTCTTTCAAGAAAACCATTATTTGTCTAGTTGTTTCTATTCATAATTATTATTACTGCTATGGCTTATACTTCCCTACAGCCTTAAATAAGTCATCA
Source organism: Manduca sexta (assembly GCF_014839805.1). Taxonomy (NCBI): domain Eukaryota; kingdom Metazoa; phylum Arthropoda; class Insecta; order Lepidoptera; family Sphingidae; genus Manduca; species Manduca sexta. The sequence goes on along the minus strand of NC_051133.1, from coordinate 6,666,608 downwards.
CCAAGTTACATACATAATATTTTGCCATAGTTAATTTCTTTACACATGGAAAGGTATCTAACAATATAATCCATCCCTATTTTTATCTCAAAACTACATAATATTCAGAATGTGCTTGCTGCTCATTTGATAATAAAGCACTAAATTAATAAGTTATATAACACCATGCACTCACAGATTTTCTTCTTTTAACTTAGGACAAAATTAGGCTCATTTGCTTGTCTATTATAGACTGCAAGTATTGTATTAGTTATGTGAAGGGAAGTGGCTGAATTGCATGTGGTTATTGTCACTGTAGTGATTAAATAAGACATTGCTCTATATATACTGTATGTCTTTAAAATAATCTGACAATAGATATGCTAACTTGTATAAGCATTTATGGCCTTTGTATTTTTAATTTTGTAAACTTTTGAGAGACAAATTGCCACAAGGTTGATAATCAACATCAATTCAAAAGACTGATAGTTGGTAAACATTTTTTTTTTATATAGTTTTACCCTAGTATAAGATTTATTCATTTAATTCCAAATTTGCTCAAACATTTTACAAATATTTAATAAGTTTCCCCATGTTTAAACCCACTGCCAAGTCAACAAAACTAGAAAAATTATACTTTATCAATTTATCTCATAATGGTAATAATACTACAAAAATTGTATAATAACCAGAGTTACAATTCTGTTAGTGTACATTTTTCTGCTTATATAAACTCTATGTATGTGTGATGCCAAATGGTGGTGAAGTTGTAAGCAGGGTTAAGACGTTATATAAAGAACAAAAAAAGAATGTAAGAAAACACTTTTGGTTTAGAAAATCTTAAACATTCAAATACTTTTAGAATATTAAAATATCCCTAGAGTAAGTATTTTAATCCCAGAGACTAAAGTGACGATTTCTGCATGTAGGAACTTTAGTTTAAATCAAAAATTATTCATCATAATACCAAGTATAAAAATTAAACAAAAGGTGTACAATAGCCAATTCCTTTCTAGTATATGTGTCAGATTAATCTCTGGGACTCAAACACTAACTGTAGTCTTACTAATCTTTCAAGTTATAATCACCGTAATAAATTATAATCACATTTTTAGTTGGAATAATTATATTGGCATTTGTCAGTAAAGAAATTAGAATTATTGTATTCCACATATAGGCAAATTTCTGTTTAAAAAAAAAACAAAAAATCTAATAAAAACTGTAGTGCACCAGCTTTCTTGTAAAGCTCTGAATTTTTTATTCACTTAAAGTATTGTACAGTTCTAAGAGTGCTAACATATTTTTTGTGTGCATTTTATACATTATTGTTTTCAAGTATCGCAATTTTGTTAGTTATGTAGCATGTTGTGTTGCTATAAAAACTAATAATATTGTAATATAATTCACATTTCCCATGCAGTCAGTTATGAAAATCAGTGTTAAATATAAGTAATAGACAGTAAGTAATGCATATGAAAAACAACACCAAATAGATATTATATACTTTCATAATGAAATTATTAATTTATATTGTAATTAGTATAAATAGCTGCCATATAATTTTTCTTATGGAAGAATATATTTTGCTCATGAAAGAGCAACATAATTTGGGTGATACATTTTTGTACTTTCTTTTTATTGCTTTTGTATCTCTAGATATATCCATAATTATGAAATTACAACCAAATATTGGAAATAAAGTAAGCACATTATACAAGCTACCTTCTCACAGAAATTTAATTATTCCATTTATTCCAATGCCTATTTAACTTGGAATTGGAGGATTTCTACATATGTAATAGAGGAATTGAATTATAACTTTTGATTTTACTATGCACAAATAAAAAAAGTTAAAATGAATTAGTTTTATTTATTTCACAATAATTACATGTGTTGGAAATTATTCAAAAGATGATGTGCTTAGAAATAAATTATGAGAACAAGCATACAATTTCTCAACGAACTTTACAATTAGCCTTTGTGTTGATTGATAACTCACAATGACATTGAATAAAAATATGCAATTCCTGTGTAAACAACTATCACACAATTATACAGAATAAAAAAATATTTTACAATACTGTGCAAGAGCTTTTTTCACGGAAAGGGTTGACTTTTTGGCTTGAGAAGCCAACAAGAAGGCAGTCTTCCTGTTCGTGTTCATTGATGTATTTGACGATGTCGTTTACGGCCACGGACACCGGAATCCTTTTGATGGCTGCCTCCCGCCTCAGCTGTTCGGTCACAGCTCGTTGTTGTTGCAACGTCGATACCATCATATCCATAACGGCGGTGTCGGATAGGCCTATGTTGAACGAAAAAACAAACTACTGAGGAGAAATGAAGTTGGGCGTAGGCTCCGTATAATTCGTGATGTCACCTAAAAATATAATATAATTTTAAACAGAGTAACGTCACAATTTTAAAGTATCACATATAGATGTTTCCTTACGAAGCACGATCAAATTGCGTAGTAATCTTTGCAATAATAGGCAATTTTATCCAATTTAGATCTGATTTTATTAAAAATGACACTGACTTGACCAAAGGGGACTTGACAACTGTAAATTACCGTAGTCGCAATGTTGCCAGACGCTCTAGTCGCAGTAGTAGCAAAGAGAATGTCAGTGTTACCAGGTGGATGGTGGACTAACTCACAGAATAACTGCTTATTGCAATAGCTCAGCAAAATACATTTTCACATCATATTTATTATATTCATTTAGAAGTGAGAAAGGTAGGTTGTTGTTTTCAGTTAACCTCTTTTGTCCAATTTTGAACTTTATTCCAGAAAATAACATTTTTATAAAAAAAAACAATAGCAAGGTTAATTTGAAACTAGATTGAAAGACTAATGTTCAAAGATGAAAGAGCGATATTAATAGATCTGTGTTGCCAATTTTACTTTTAAATACGGTTTTCTGTAATAGTTACCCAATATTCTTAATATATTACCCACATCGTAGTTACAATAATTTATTCTCAAATTATAAAAGGTTGATGAGTAGTAACGTATTTTATGTAATTTATCAGCGTTATTATATTTACTAACGAAACTATTTATCAATCATCATTAAGCAAATTTATATTATTAAAAATAATTTCTGAAAACAGCACAAGTAAAACTATAAACCACTATTCCTATAGTTTCGTGATTTAGTAGGTAGTTAACAGTTGAATACAAAATTCCCCCCTCGAAACTTTTTGAAATGATCAAATGAGCGTGAAGTCAATATAATATGGCGACATACTTCGCGCGCACTGTACCTACTCATTTATCCATTTAAAAGAAGGTGAAACATTACATTTAATAATAGCTCAGCAAAATACATTTGATAATGCCATGTTTATTACCTGCAATAATAAATCATATTTTGACATATTTTTTCTATACAAATTAGTTTCAATGATTTACAATTACCAGGTATCGCGTTCCGCGACCATTATAGTAATCTTTATTATGGTTTTTCGAAAAAATGTATCCTTTTATAAAATTTCATATAATTTTAGGTATTTTTTTATGTTTCATACTGGCGACTCTGGGCGACGGCCAGAGATTTTAAAAACATCTACTAGGTGTTTTGTAAAACATTTTATAATGTAATTGTATTTATTAATTTAATAACACTATTTCTTGTATCATAAATAATACAATAATGCTTATAATAGCAATTATTTTATTCATTTTCCAGCTTACAGATAACATTGTACGATAATCGAGAATGGAAGGCGATGGAGTGGAAACATCGAATCCTAAATCTTTTTCCGGTATACCAGAGGCTGAATTTGTTGTAAGTAGGCATATTTCTAGTTTAAGATGATACAGTTTATTTTACAGTCACAAATCTTTTGAACGACAATTTGTCCATAGGTATTTTTAGGTTAGAGATATTTCTGTCTTGTACCCATCTGTGAAGTATTTTACAGTTTCTCTATTTTAATAAACATTTAACTTCGCGGTACATTTTCTCAGACCACCTATCTTGTTAAAATTACCATTTAATAAAATAAGATAGTGTTTATTACCCACCATTTAGGTTTATTAACATAATTGTTATGGCATGTAAATTAATGATATTCTTTCCTTATTATATAAGAAAACTATATGGTAAAAGTTAATTTGAGCACAAAATATTTTTAGGACAATGTAGATGCATTTATGAGCCAATTGGCAAATTCTAAAGGAGTTGATGGAGTTCTTAAGGACCTGGATGAAAAACATAGCAAGTACAAATTAATGGAATACACCCTGGCAACAAAAAGAAGACGTCTGCGGCAACAAATACCTGACTTAGCCCGATCTATAGAAATGATTGAAAAACTTAAAACTCAGAAGAAAGAAATGGAAACCCAATTTCTTCTCAGCGATCAAGTGTTTTTAAAGGTTATTATGTTTTGGTGTTATTGGGTTTTATTGGTCTACCATATAGGTTGGTTCCATTATAATGCCTATTTCCAACAGCAACAGTGTGCATACTCTCTTATGTATGAGGTTGATGAACATTGTAGCTAAAGTAATCACTGAATGTTATTAGTCTTTATATCTTATGACTCGAGATGATGAGCACAGTGGAGTGTGATTCATTAAATATAATATTTTGTTACCACCGGTCAAATGGCATACCAAATTTATCATAAATGACTATAAAAAAAAATTACCTTTTGAATGCAAAATTATGAAGATTCCATACAGACCCCTTTACATTATTGTAACAATTTATTGTATTAATGTGCAAGGAGATTCTTAATTCACTATACATATTGAAATTCAGACAATTTTTTTATCATTTGAGATTTGTCCTGTGGCAAATGTTCAGCATAAGGTTAGGAATAACTCATTGATCTATGAGTGCAGTTGGTCAAGTGAGGTGATTGCTTCATGTATAATATTCTCTATAAATCTCTAGGGCACTTCCATTTTAGCCTGTTGAATGTTGAATGACTATTAAATGCATGGGTAGTATATTTGAATGTTAATGATTTCTTATGTTTATGCTAATGTCACAACATTTAAATAAGAATATTATAGGGCAAAATAGTTTTATTTAATCTTTGAATGATTTTCTATTCTAATTGTGTATAATTTTATAGAATGTTTAATGTTTGTTTAAACACATTTTTAATACAGTTATTTTGTTATTTCAGGCTAACATACCTCCTACAAATACAGTGTACTTATGGCTTGGGGCAAATGTCATGTTGGAATATTCTTTAGAAGACGCTGAAAAATTATTAAATTCAAATATGGCAACAGCAAAGAAAAATTTGGGTTGTGTGGAGCATGATCTAGATTTCTTAAGGTAAATAAGATAAAACCTATTAATAACAATTGCCATTGCAAAAGCAGTCTGCATGTTATCAATAAATTCTTACACATAGTAGGAGGGATTCACACATAAATGGCGAATGTAACTGGTTTTGATATTATGTATAACAATAGTATTAATGGTTGATAAGCTAATTAACTTTTTTTATGACATTGAGATTTATAATTTATACACATTCAGAATTAGTACATACCTTTTCCTATATTTTTTAATCAAGTTTGAATTAATACAAAAATGAACCATTACTAAAAATTACATTAAGTATATTTATTTTTACTTCATCAATATCTTAAATTTGTTTTAAATGTAAACATCATGTTGATTTTTTAAATTCTTTCAATGGTATTAATTTTTAATACTGACCAATTCCATTTATGATGATGATGTTTCAGACCAATTTAGATGGCTACTAACAATAATGTTTACTAAAATATTATTCATGTTATAGGGATCAATGCACCACAACTGAAGTGAACATGGCAAGAGTTTACAATTGGGATGTAAAGAAACGTCAGGCAACAAATCGAGGCAACAGTGACAAAGCAGATCTTTAACATTTTACTTTACATGTCTATTACTACTACAAACACATGAAAGCAATAATTATTCTGCTTGTCTTCATCTATAGACAAACTTGCAAGCATTTACACATAAATTACATATTTTGTATTTCCTAAATACAAGTGTTTTGTATATTCAACTATTAAATATTACTAAAAATAAATTAACATGTTAAAAAAATTTACTATGTTGAATTACTTTGATTCTAACAGGAATTGACGCAAATTTTAGGTTACAAATGTGTCTAGTGACTAAACTTTTTTACTTTCAATCAATAGTAAAATATAGGCATAGTGCTTAACTGAGTATATTTCTGTGGTGGAATGGATGAAATAATGAAGGTGAAACAGCGCTTTCACGCGACATTCATAAAATGGTTACATGTGGCGTGAAGTTATTCTTTCAAGACCTATCCCACGCCATGGATGTCTATTCAGTTACATGTTACCCCTATAACAATGATAGTAAGATGAGACTTATGTAATTGTTTGAGTAAATTTATAGCTTCCTAATATTATTTACTTTTAGATGTTACTGGATCTCCAAGAATCAGATCACAAACACAAAATTTATACCTTAAATAATATTTCATTTATTTTTAAATACTATGTTAACATAATATAAAATAGGGAAAGAAATTGTTATTCATTTAAAATTATTGCTAAGCACCGGTTATAAAATGGTAAATGGATTGCCAGAGCTTATCAATGAATTTGGTATTGTGTTTGATAGTTTGTTTCCTTTAATTACACTTTGCTATGTATTAATTAAATATTTATTCACAGTCAATAGTTTTAATAAAATTGTCTTCTGTTGCCTTATATGTAGAATCAGTAGAGCTTGCCATAGAGGGGCCCTATACCTATATTTGTTGGGGGCTATTCAGGGCAGTGCGAACTTTTGGGCGCCCACTTAGTTTAATGTAGGTATGGGCTAAGAGGGGCCCCAAAGCTTGGAGGCTACGTATCACTGATACGGCTGATACGGCGGTAGCTACGCCCCTGCATAGGATGCACATTGTAAGTACCCTATGCATGTGCTATGAAGCGAACATCTCGACCAAATATAAATAACTAGCTTTTGCACGCGGCTCCGCCCATGTTATAAGTTTTTCAGGCTGAAGTTTTCCGTTATAAAAGTCACGCTATATATTTTCCCGGAAGCCTATATTCTTTCCAGGGTCTCAAACTGTCTCCATACCAAATTTCAGTTTACGCAGCGCACGTAACGGAAGCTCTCAAAACTAATAAATTTTCCCCATTTTTGCAACATGTTTCATTACTGCTCCGCTCCTATTGGTCATAGTGTGATGATAAATAACACTCCAACAAAGGGCTATCGAACACAAAAAATATTTTTTTCAGTTTGAACCAGTAGTACCTGAGATTAGCGCGTTCAAAAAACTAAAACTCTTCAGCTTTATATAATAGTATAGAAGTATAGATTTATCAAAATAACGTGTACTAAGATTTCACAATTTAAAAAAAATCACATATCCATAATTTGACATGACTTGATTGGTGGCTTGGTTGTACTTTGATTAACTGTGTGGCAGCAGCAAGCATGTGTGTAGATTGCAGAGTTTCAAAAAACTTTTTTTTATACAATATATCAATGATATACACGAGCTAATGCTTGAACTTAACTTTAACTTGAGTTACGTGGGCCATAATGGCGGATTTTGTACCTTGTGGAGAGTGGTAGGATTACGTATCCGGGGGATACGAATATGCTGCATATTATCATATTTTCATATACAGTATGTATGTACTCTTATAACTATTTGATTTCTCAATTAATTATATCGAGTTTCACTTCAAAATTGTTTAAACGTTGAAGATGAAGTTTCAAAAATCATTTATATTAAGTATTGCAGGTAAGTAGTATTGTGGCTTGACTACTTTTGCAAATTGAAGTCAAACGTATGATTATGCACCCCAATCGAATCATATGATTATAACGGCTTATCATTCGTCTGGTTGTTATAGGTACATCACTAATAATTGCTACTGTCAGTCTTGTGAGTTGTCACCATTAGACATTTCACGTTGTCAAATTAAAATGTCAGCTGTTGTCACGTCAGAGATCACTTTCAGGCAAAAATAAAATAAATTTGTGAATTGATTATTGTACGTCCTTACACAAATAAAAAAAAATATCATTTTCAAATAAAAAATGGCACCAGCGACGGATTGGGAAGAAATAAAACGCTTAGCTGCGGATTTCCAAAAAGCTCAGCTTAGTTCTACAGCACAGAGGTAGGTGCATCTCGCTCAAGTTTTTCTTTGCAATCTAGGCCGGTGTTATGAGCAAGAGCAAATTTATTAAGAAGGAGCGGTGTACCTTATTACTTTCGCATCGTAAAAATGTTTACTTCTAAATAAAGTTGTTGCACTTGTCAAGTTCCATATGTGTATATTAATGATTACCTTAAAACTACTTTTATCATTGTGTCATAAAATTTACATTGGTAAAATAAAAAGAAATTAACATAGAAACTGCCTATAACAACATTGGTTTTAATTATAAAAACTGAGGAGTCCTGACCAAAGCTCTAAATTCATTGGTTATAATAACTAATAATTATTTTTTCATGAAGTTAAAATCATATTTGATCCTAATTGTAATGTAAGAACCGTTGTGATAAAAGAAGCATTTGTTTTTAATAAACTAATAAATTTCACAATCTTTATACTCTCTTATTAAGACCATTCATGTCTGATGTCTGTAGGAGGTGCATAAACATATAAAAAAAAAAATATCTGTTGTTTCATTTAAAAATCTGTCCACATACACAATCAAGTATTCATTCTGATATTAAATATGAATGATACTTTAATAACTATTGTATATAGCAACCATATTAAGCGGCACATTCAATTTTGTTGTAAGTAGTTAAAGGAGCATTCCATTTGGCCTTACAAACAACATGCTTATTAGTAATACATATTATTGTATTAATTAACAATATTAATTATAACATATAAGTAGTATTATACAATATACTATTTTTATTTTTTAGATTGTCAGAACGAAATTGTGTGGAAATTGTAACAAAGTTGATTGAACTAAAGTTAATAGATGTTATCTTTACTATCAACGGAAAAGAATACTTAACTTCACAGCAACTAATTAAGGAAATTAAAGATGAGCTATATGTACATGGTGGTCGCATAAATGTTGTTGATCTTGCAAAAGAGTTAATTGTAGACCTTAATCAGATCAATAACCATGTAGCTGAAATAATTAAAGGAAAAGAAGTGCAGCTTGTGGCTGGAAACTTGATCACTCCTTATTATTTAGAGAAAATTGCAAGAGAAATTAATGAAAAACTACATCTTCAAGGACAAATAACTATTGGAGAGCTAACACTTCAATATGACCTCCCTGCTGAACTGCTTCAGAGCAGTGTCATGGAGAAGTATTTGGGCAAAATAATATTTGGCAAACAAGATCCTTCTGAACCTAGAACATTTTATACTGAAGAGTATATTACTAGAACAAAAGCAAAAATTCGTGGTGCACTAATGGGTTTGCTAAAACCAACACCTGTTGCTGTCATTGTTAATCATTGCAATTTATCTGATCGCCTGTTTTTATCTCTATTTGACCAGATTAATGCAACTGGTGTATTAACTGGGCGCCAAGTTGGAGCATTGTATGTGCCATCTTGTTACACTAAGTCACAGAATGATTGGGTGTTAAACTTTTATAAACAGAATAATTATCTTGAATTTGATGCTTTAACAAGATTGGGTATATCTGATCCGAAAGGTTACATAAAAAGGCTCTTTTCAACTGAAGATATGACCTTCCTAAGTAGCTGTGTGATTGGTTCTCAAATAAAGCAACAGTTGGAGACAGCATTAGATGAATGTATAGCTTCTAAAAGTTATTTAGATGTTGTGTCCCTCTTGCCATCAGTGTTGTCAGATATGGATATTGAAAACATTCTTGATGCTTTACTCAAAAATAATTCAAAGTCAACAGTTTTGTTTGAAAATACAGGTAAACTTACTTTGATATTTTATAGAATCTTTGAAATTAACTATGCATAGAATTTGATTCATTCCCTTATTTTATTAGTAAGAATGAATAATTAAATAAGAAATGTTGATTTTCCCCTATATTGATAGTGCTTTCTTTACTGGATTTTAAATGATATCATTTTATTCATATGTTATTATTGTTTTGCAAAAAAGTTTGAAATTTTTTAATGCATACACAAGTCAATTTGTCATATTTTAGTTTTCAGCACTCATTTTTTGGATAGTTTGAAACAATTATGCATGCCCATGACACAGAAAAATGCAGAGGCAGTTGTAAAATCAGGTGCATATCAACAGTTTTATTTAGAAAAGCAACTATCAAAATCTGCTGACTCTGGCCAGTCAGGTCATGTTGATCATAAAGCTGAAAGGAGAGAAGAAAGAAGGAGAAAAGCAGCATCAGGCAAAGGTGGTGGTGGCACACAGGGAAGGGAAACAAAAACTAAAACTGTTAAGAAACATCCTCGGTCAAAACAAGTAGTTAATGATGCAGACTCAGATGATGGATCCAATGTGGTTAGAAAGCCTGATCAACTTGAAGTTGTGAGTCTGGAAGATGTGGAAAATATTATTAAAGGGGCATTGGAAAGTGAGGGCCTTGATGATTTGCTGGTACAGGTTGCTGAATACCTTCAGGGGTAAGACTTTATTTTATTAATCGTTTATATAGCTTTTTATTCTATAATTTCGAATCTTTCGCCATATCTGGAAAGAATTACAATCCTAGATAACTTAGATCTATTGTTTTAGAACTAAAAAAAATGTGCTTATTAGAAGATTGAGATTTAATTTCCTTCATTTTTTAAATATATACAGGTAGTAACTTACAGCAGATATGGCGTTTTAGGTCTCATAAAAATTGTTTCAATGAGTAGGTATTAGACAGTAGGTGACAGGTCCATGGTATCAAAAATAAAAAAAAATAAGTTTGAAATAAAAAAATCTGATAATAGAGATCTCAAAATTTACTGAACCCCGGACCTGGGCTATGAAATATTTCTTTAGAGGTTCCCCGATTTGAGGACACTTAGTTTAAAATATTAAGTTAAGTACTTATAATGAAGTTAAAAGACAAGCACATTTATTTCTTACTTTCGGATTTTTTTTATTCTGAGAGTTTAATGTTCAAAGTTTTAAATGTTGATTTTAATTAGTTAATAGTATTAGTTTACTTTCATTGCCGTGGAATAATAAGTATGGCTATAACCCTCGAACTTACCTATTTGTAACTTACATATTTACAGAGGTTTAAACCTAACGGCGTTAACCATAGCAAAAGAAACTGCTGATAAGCTACTGCAAGATGCTAGTCAGAATAGAAAACAGACTCACAGCTCTGCTCAGGACAAGATAAACATTTTAGTTAATGATATTAAACTGTATGAGAAAGGAATAAAGTCATTTCCACCTGATCAACAAGTACAATTCATCAAATATTTACTCAAAACATTGGGAAGTGACATAATATGTGAATTCTGCAAGTATGCTGCAAATCAATGTAATTTATCTGTTCAAGTGGAAACTTTGTCTGTTGAACAAAAGAACAAAATTATTAATGACTTGACTGAAGAATATAAGAAACCACTAACTGCACTAAATGCTACTATATCTGATCAAAATATGGAGTTGTTTTATCAAGCAATTGATACCTGTTTGTCTGATTTTGGAATGATTTTGAAAAAGGCAGACAAGAAGAAAGATAAGTAAGTACCTATACAAAATATTATTATGTAGAGTCCAGAAATTAATCTTTAAATTGTAAATATTAAATAAATTTTGACGAAAATTAATGACTTGGTTTCAGTAGCGAATAATGAAAATGTGCAGTCTAAATGTATCAGTCTAAAAAAAATATATATGTAGGACACTAACACATTTTTTTTCATTACAGGCTTTTAATACAAAACCACAGAGAGAAATTAATATCAGAGTTGGAAGCTTGTGAAGATCCTGCTTTAAGTCTGCATCTAGCTGTTTTGGCAATATTCACAATAGCCACTCAAAGCATGTTACATTGCTCGGGCAGACAAGTCCCCACAGTAATATCATTTTTGAAATCATTATTAAAACAAGAAGACTTTGAAAGACTGCAACTGTGTCATGGTAAGACAGTTTTTTATTTTATTATATTTAGTGAAGAACATTTTTGATCTTTTTATAGCCCATTCGCGTTGAGAAAATTGTGACATAACAGTACAACTGGAGAGCAAAAGTGTATACAGCAGAGGAAAATAACGAGAGGAGATTTACGAAGCCCTAAATAATTACATATATTTCAAAGTGATTAGATGTTTATTTACATTATGTTACACTGCAGGTTATTACATCGAAAATATGACTATAATAGATACATTTATTTGACAAACACAATTTATTTTTCAGAGTTAGTTGGAAAATATTTAAAAGCTTCTGACGAAGAAAAACCTAAACTTGAAGATGTACTGAAAACGGAAATGCCCGTTTTAAAAAATATGGTTCTAGAAATAAAAAAATATAAATGAATGTTACACAAATAATCCGCTTATTATATTGTAGAACATTGCGATATGTTTAACATGCAGTAGCCTACATGACAATGTAACCGCGTCATATATGTATATCAATATAAGTGAATGTATTTATAAATATTCAATAAATGGGATTTGGTTTCTAAAATGAATCTGGTTATTAAAATGAATATTTTATATTTGTTTTAAATTCATATGTCCTAAGTATTCATTATATTATCTTTTAAAGAAGTGTTTTTTTGTTTAACTTTTCTGTTTTAAGCGCACTACAACTAGATTTTCTTTATAAATACTTAAATGTGTGCTTGAAAATTTGCTCCTATACTTTAGCAGTAAGAAAACATACAAGTCGCGTCCTCTCAAGTACATAATAGTACTTATTGGCGCGCGATTGCAATGTTGCAGCCGTGCGGGTAATTTTAAGGCACCCTAAATTGTAGCTTTTGGGCACAATAGGGGACCGTCCTGTACCATACCATACCACTTGATTTGTACATTATTCTATATGTAATGATTATTAATACGATAAAGAAACCCTCCTGCGAAAATGCATTAAAATTGGTTAAAAAATGGGCCAGTAATTCATATTTCAATATTACTATGTGCCGAAGTGGGCGCAAAGTGGGAATATCGCTTCATCTCTTTCTTTCGCACGCGTCGTAATGCCCGATGACGTTACTCATGGGTATTGCGCCTCTTTTCTGTTTCTTGTTATTTTCTACCGAAATTGAAAGACATAACTTGTTGATTTTTTACCGGATTTAAATAATTCTTTCTGTGTTATAATTTATATAACGTAAATATTTCATAATAATAAAGAACAAAAATGAGTCCGGTCCCCTATCTATACTATTATATAAAGCTGAAGAGTTTGTTTGTTTGTTTGTTTGAACGCGCTAATCTCAGGAACTACCGGTCCAAACTGAAAAATTCTTTTTGCGTTGGATAGCCCTTTGTTCGTGGAGTGCTATAAGCTATATATCATCACGCTATACCCAATAGGAGCGGAGCAGTAATGGCTAATCTCAGGAACTACCGGTCCAAACAGAAAAAATCTTTTTGCGTTGGATAGCCCTTTGTTCGTGGAGTGCTATAGGCTATACATCATCACGCTATACCCAATAGGAGCGGAGCAGTAATGGCTAATCTCAGGAACTACCGGTCCAAACTGAAAAATCTTTTTGCGTTGGATAGCCCTTTGTTCGTGGAGTGCTATAGGCTATATATCATTACGCTATACCCAATAGGAGCGGAGCAGTAATGGCTAATCTCAGGAACTACCGGTCCAAACTGAAAAAATCTTTTTGCGTTGGATAGCCCTTTGTTCGTGGAGTGCTATAGGCTATATATCATCACGCTATACCCAATAGGAGCGGAGCAGTAATGGCTAATCTCAGGAACTACCGGTCCAAACTGAAAAATTCTTTTTGCGTTGGATAGCCCTTTGTTCGTAGAGTGCTAAATGATATATATCATCACGCTATACCTAATAGGAGCGGAGCAGTAATGGCTAATCTCAGGAACTACCGATTCGAACTGAAAAATTATTTTTGTGTTGAATAGCCCTTTGTTTGTAGAGTGCTCTAAGTTATATATCATCACGCTATGACTAATAGGAGCGGAGCAGTAATGAAACATGTTGCAAAAACGGGGACAATTTATTATTTTTGAGAGCTTCCGTTGTGTGCGCTGCGTAAACGGTTAGAGTTATGCAACAATGATGTATGACGGGATTGTTCCTCTTAAAAAGTTCTATAAAATATATTATAAAACAAAGTCCTCCACTGCATCTGTCTGCCTGAACGTGTTAAACTCAAAAACTACCCAACGTATTAAGATGAAATTTGGTATGGAGACAGTTTGAGACCCTGGGAAGAACATAGGCTCCCGGGAAACTACTACTTTTATAACGGAAAACTTTAGCCTGAATAACTTTATAACGCGGGCGGAGCCGCGGGCAAAAGCTAGTTAAGTATAAAATAAAAAGAATTGTGAATTGGGGAAAAAAATTAAAGAAGTTTAAATTGCTGATTTACTTATTTATTTTAAAATTCAGGTTGCTTCAACCGGTGGGCGCGACGGTGCCTAATCCACTTAAACTTATATTTTACAAATGTTAGATGCAAGGTACAAGTGCAGCTTAATTAAGGTGCCACTAGCAAATATTAAGTATATCCTAATCGAGTTGGTATTTGAAATAAAAAAAAGGGATTATTAATAAAAAGTGGACGGAGCCCAAGCTAAAAAAAATACTGATTTATCCTTTAACTGTGGACGCGCGGTCTCACAGGCCGCTCGCAGTTTGAAAATTTCGTGTTTACACCTTTCCACTTGCTCCCCGTGTATAAGGCGCTCAGTAGCTTCAGTTTTAGTGGCGTAACTTATGTTAAAATGGGAGACTGTGTCGGCGGCTGCAAATAAGGCCAGTTATTTTTCTTTAAACTTTGACCGCGGTCTGTGAGACCGCACGTCCACGTTTCCGATACAAATTTTTACGCCTATTTTGTTTTTTTTTACGTTATTTTCATTTAAAATGTTAACAAATATTAATGAAAGTGCATCTACGTCAATACAAACGCCAACGTCACAGCTGCAACATATTTATGATCTACTCTTAGAGTCAGAACAGTCTGATAACGAGGAAACTATTGAGGATTGCTTTTTATCAGAAGCTTATTTTATTCGAAAATGTATAAGTGACTATGAAGATAATACCGATATCTCTAGCATAGACGATAACATTATAGGGAGTATCAGCCCCAAAGGGGGGTCCGCGAAAATTTATCTAGTTTGCTAGTACAATACTAAAATATTGGCTTGACGTCACCTATCAATACAGGCAGAAAATATTGATAGGAGTCGTAAAAGGCACGATGACCCCAACAAAGCACCCCGCGATGTATGGCCGGTAGTTGTAATGCACTTTCTCTGTGAAACCTAAAAAAAATATAAAGATCCACCGGAACCAGCAAAAGTTTTGAAAGGGGTCTATGAGAAATATAAATTTGGAAACCTCTGCTCTAGACGAACCCCCTAGTCAGGATTCTGGCTCGTCAAAGCGCACAGCATGTCGCCTTTGAAGCCAAAACTAAAGAGAAAGTCCAATTTTAATTGTATAAGTTATAAACAGGTCATACGGTTACAGTGTTCCAAACCCTAGTGTAAAAACTGCCAATAATTTGTTACATATTGGACCATTGTCAAAAAATTTATATCTGAATTTGAGAAGACGTTTTTTAACTTTATGTTATAATATGCCTTAGATTTATAGATAATAATGTAATTTTTTTAAAAAAAGTTTAATTTATTTAAGTTTCCAGCCCTAAAACCGATCTCAAGTAAATTTATGCCAAATAGTGCCTTTAACTGTTAATATGATTTAATTAGGTGAGAAATAAATAAAGATTGATTAAAAGCTTCTAAATTATTTCATTATAATATACATAGAAAATAATAAATATAATAGCGTACAAACAAAACTAATATTTACGTTGTATTTTAACTCAAAACATAGCGGTCCGTGAGACCGCGCGTCCATGGTAGTGTAACAAAAAAATGACGTCCATAGTTAAGGGTTATGTTTAGAGAAGTTTCACTGTGCCGCCACTGGTAGTACTATAATCAGCGATGATGTAATCACAAGACTTTAGTTTGAACCACTAGACTGGGCTTTTGGTCCTACTCCCAAAATTGGCCCTGCCCTTAGAACAATGACAAGCATAGAAGTAACACTATGACATTTGAGTGTACTCTGTCTTAGACAGCAAGAAATTTAATTATGTTGCGATCCCTTCTAACATCTTATCGATATCGGTTGGTGCTTTGTCTATCGGCTATGGTAAATTCACAGACCTGCTAAAATAAACACTTTTCGGTCAGTCAACTACAAACCGTTCCAAATTGCTATTTTAGATAAAGGCTAAAAAAAAAGATATCAAAACCCTGATTTGGTATTCAAGTACCATAAGAAGTCTGGGTATATAAAAGCACTCGTTAAGCTGTTAAATTACAATAAACTATAGAACTACCGGCTTTCTTCGAGCTAAATTTTGTCCAATTTTCATTTTGCTATTTATAGCAGTTTCCATGCCTTCCGAAACGTCATGCACACAAAAATGGTTTAGCATTTAGACTATTAAATTAAGAAAAAGTTAGAAATTTCGGAAGGAATGGAAACCGCTGTAAGTAACAAGAAATCGGCCGGAATTTCGTCTAGGAGAAAGCTAGTACGCCTTCTGTTCTTTTCTGACTTTCTTAGGGATTAAAAGATACCCAAGAGGTGTGGTTTGACAGAAGCTACTAAAATGGGACAGTAAAATTAAAACTCAGCGGTATCATTCGTGTCACATATGTTTGATAACTTATTTCAAAGTTTATAAAATAATTTTTGTCGAAATGCTTAGAGCAAACACGGTGTTTTTTCTTCCAATGTCAATTGGGACGAGCTATGGCAACGATCCATTTTTGCTTCATAGCATCATCTGTGGGGAATCTGCAATGAAACACATTGTATGAAATATACTATGAAAATCAGATAGCTTCCTCGACCCCAGCCTTCGCGCACGGTTTCCAAGTGGCTTTTACCACTACACAACCGTATATTGAAATTAAAAGGCAATTTATGCAAAATAGTAAACTACAATATACTAACATCTATGTTATCGATAAAATATGCAGTACAACACTATTGAACACGACTACGTAAATTGGTAAAAATGAAAAATACTTCATAATGACTGTATCAAATGGCCAACAGCAGATTATAATATGACTACAGCATAATAAAGTATAATTAATAACACTTTTTGCATTTATGTATAGGGTTTAAGCAAATATATTAGGTTTTTTGTTTACTCACCGATGGAAGCTGATGATTTCAGTCTTATTTTCTTTACGAGAAGAATGAGATTTACATCCCACAATAACGCAGGCCATTGCTTGTTCCTAGGGCTATATTTTACTTAAACAGCACTGTGTATTTATTACAATTAACAACAAAAATATTACACAACATGTAGCCACTTTAGAAAAGTACGCGCTGAAGTATAACGTAACTAAATTGTGTGAGCGCGTTTGTGACATTGTTTTGAGATTGGCAAGTTGGAACATTTGACATTTTATTTGCTTTTTAATTCGGCATCATAAAGAGGACCAAAGGTAACCATTTGGTTATTTTAAAGTGTACGCAAGCCGACCTTAGCAACATAATATTTGTCTCGTTCTTTTCAACGGTTTTGGCCTATTTGAAAAAATAGGATAAGTATATGAGGGTAATTTAGATTCCTTCTATGCTTGTTCTTGTTCTGAGGAGTGTTACTGTGTCTTAGACAGCAAGAAATTTTATTGTGTTGCGATCCCTTCTGACATCTTATCGATATCGATAGATGCTTTGTCTATCGGCTATGGTAAATTCACAGACCTGCTAAAATAAACACTTTTCGGTCAGTCAACTACAAACCGTTGCAAATTGCTATTTTAGTTAAAGGCTAAATAAGATATCAAAACCCTGATTTGGTATTCAAGTACCAAAAAAAGTCTGGGTATATAAAAGCACTCGGTAAAAAGCTGTTAAATTACAATAAACTATAGAACTACCGGCGTTCTTCGAGCTAAATTTGAGCAATTACCCGGAATCTCGCACGATGTCAAGGCCGCCACTGCACACTTTGTAATATGTATTTACTTGGAATATTCACCAGCAAAGTCAAATTTAATGCAGGTATTGACGAGTTTGGTAGATTCCGACGGTGTTTCGTGTAAATAAAACAGTGTCCAATGAAATGCCGAGAGCATATGATACTATGTATTGATGGGAACCAGTTCTCTCGTCTTATTATAACAATGGATTGTTATAACATAAAACCCTGATATAAAAATTAAATGGGTTTAATTTTTATATCAGAGTTTTATGGATATCTAAAATTAATAACTATGTTACATAATCACTGGATTATAAGTATTTAAGCTAGCAAAACGAATAAAAATCTTCTACTTTATGTATTTTTAGTTTTATTGATAACACTTTCAATAAATCCTTACGTTGCATCTCTTATTTATAACGCTAAATTGATTCTTTCCTTACTGAATTTTGTTCACGGCGGCCAATCTCAACGAAGGTCACTCAAGTACGCAAGAGATAGTATAGTGCACAAGTTTGTGCGCAATATATAGATGCACTTTCAGTTCCTTCACTCTCATTCAATATTCACACACTTGAAATAATTTTTAAATTAAGTATATTCATGTTGACTTTTCATACATTGAGTTTACATTATACGTATGTATAAGTTATGATTTTTTAATACTTGTAATCGTTGTGCTATGTTTTCTGGAAAATCTAATAAATAATAAATAAATAGTCAACCGGAGTAGACTGGAGATAAATAATGTAAGTTACTCTTGGTAACTGAAAATATTTGTTGTTTTAGATCGACCGCTGTAGTTTTGCAAAACAAATCGATATTTTAAAATAATATAAATTTGGGTAGCAACTTACAGTGAATGAAATGACAGCTCGAGGGGCACTTGGCGCGAAAATTGGATTGGAGCGCGAACATTTCACCTCTATTTTTTCGACACAATGATCGCGTTGCTTTCAGTATATATTTAGCAATTAATTTGTTTAAGTGTTAAATAATAAAACGAAAGAGAATAATGTAAAATATGTTTTCGTTGGAAAGAGATGCATATATAATAAGATTGAAAGGGGCCTCAACTTGACCAGTATTACATGAACTCTGTAAAAATTTAAATACAATTTGATTATGTGTCATTCTTAGATAAATTAGGTACTTGAATTATTGATTTGCCTGTGAAATATAGTAAATTTTTTTTTGAAATCTCGAATTATGTTTTTTTTTAACATCTTAAATTGCAAAAGGCCACTACAATATTTAATTATTCGCCAACGCGGAACTGTTTACGGCTCATGGAGGTGATAGAATCTGGTAAGCGTAGCTTCTCTAAGTAATCTGTGAATCTGATTTAAAGGTTTTAAATGGTAAGTTACATTGGATCTTCTTGTCAGATGTGTTAACACAAGCCAATCGCTTGTTTTTAGCTGTCTAGTGGTTATACCATCCCTGATCATAACAATATTATGGTCCAGAAACAAAATGAAGTTTTGGTGTGTACACATCTGAATATGTAACTAACCTACTAAGTATGTGGTTGGACTTTGGAGTGAATTACTATAGACCGAATTTATCACGAATAAAGTATGTTATTTTTTCAATTTACAAATAAAATGTTCGTGTGGTTTCTATGGTTCTCTCTAAATCCAACCCTTGAATATTTGACGGTATCTTATATCATAATCGAGATATTCTTGTGTTCACAATCGAATGATACGTTCAATCTCTATTCACTAGCCTTGTGCGCCTAACATGAAGGAATCGTAAATATTGACAAATGACAGTTGACTAATACTCACTATCCTATCACTAGCATGTAGGTAGCTTGTCAATTGTCAATTGTAAAATTTTAATTTGTTCAAGTAACAAGAGACGTATTGTAGGTACATAGTTTGGAATATCTTGAATATTATTTCAATGAATTCTAAAAATAATTGAAAGTTATATAGACAATTTTAAATATTATTTTTAATAGTTAACGTAAGTCATTGAAATAGGATTACATTTTCATAGATCATTTTTGGAGATACCATGTGGTTATGAAGCGGTGAAGTAAATTTCTGAATTTTCAATATTTTATATCAAAACATGGATACAGAGCCAAGAGAAAATTCTGATTTATTGACTGACCAGAATAAAACCGAGACAAATGGCTTCGTTCGAGAGGAAGAACGAAGAGAACCTCCTGATGGAGGTTTCAGAGCTTACGCGGTCATGATTGGGTCTTTTCTAACAAATGGTCTACTATTTGGCGTAATTAATTCATATAGCGTGATATATACAGTGCTGGAAAAACAACTAAGGGATAAAAATATTCCAAATTCAGAAAGTAGTGCTTGTAAGTATTCAAAAATATTTTTATGTTCGCTTCTTATTTAATTGAGTAGAAGATGTCGTCATATTAATATCGCCACAACCATTTCATTAGTTCTGAGAGGTATTCAAATATTGTTGAAGCCTTGACATTTTGAAATAAAAATATTTAGTCTATATAAATAGATTTTTTTTAGGTGTAACAAAATTGCGATTTGAACATATTTAACATATTTTCCTGTTGCTTATTTAGTCGACGCAATACTGTAACCAAAAAATAGGTACATAGGTAATATTTAAAATAAAACTGGTTTTTATTATAATAAATTTTATATGTAACTAATTGCACAGTTTTTAACAGTTACTGTTATATATTTAGTACTATCAATAACTTCTAACAGTTATTTTTTTTAGAAGTAGCTTCTATATTTGGTTTACATTTAAGTATTTATCTAATTATGGTAGGAACTTATAGCTCCTATGTATGGTTTAGTATTATAGGAATTATACATTTTAAAATATAAATATACTGTGTTTATATAGGTTCCAAACACTATTTATCTTTCTTCTAATTGATGCTCAGAAAAATAAGTCATTAGCTGTTTAAAATTGATTTGTTTTTAATATTTTATATTGTCTTCTCTGGACCTTGTATATGTTTGATATTTTTGAGATAAGGACATGAAGCCATAATTTCAATTAACAATAGAAGATAAGTTTGATAGTTAAAATGCTTATTAATAATACAGCCAAAGTTAAAATATATCATACTCATAATTTTCAATTAAACTTGCTAAGAGCAATTGTCATTTTTTAAATAATTTAAAACCTTTATTCTATTGAACATTTATTTAATAGTAGGAACAAAACACAATAATATGAAATGGAGGCTTATACCAATTTTGCATATTATCATAATATTCTCATTATCATAACATTTGTTTTATAAATTGTTGGAGGGCATCAAATGTTATCAAGCTGACTTACTTGTACTTTGTTTCAACCAGATTTATGTATGCACAATGTTGATAATATAATGTTTCATGTTCATTGTATGTGATAATAATGAACATGTCTTCTATCAGTACCTACATTATATAACATTTCTATTAACATATTGCACTGACTTTTGCTTGTGGCTCCGCTTCTTTGAAAAAGTATTTTTAGGATAAATGTCCCACTATATATTTTCCCAGGATAAAAAGTAGTTTAAGTGCTATTCCAGATTATAATTCGTACCTGTGCCAAATTTTATCCAAATTTGTTCAGCCAATCTGGTGTGATGAAGTAACAAACTTTGTAACTTTCATATTTATTATATTAGTGTAGATATAGATTAATAAGTTTCTGAAATGAGATTAAATGCTATAAGCATAATATAGCCTCAATAATCTCTAGGATATTGAATATAATGGGTTTTCCTAAATTGACCCAAAAATAAAAAAAATATTGTTATCAGTCTGTTTAATGTCCACAAGTTTAAATTATTTCAAAATTTTAAAATATTGGTACATACTACATATGTAAAAGTACCTTTCAGAAATGTATCCAGGAGAGCTTTTTGCTCCAAAGGCTAAAAAACACATCCACATTATTATATTTGTTTGTTTATTTTTTGGATATTAAAATAGCTTTTTATAATTGTTGATGATACACTAAAGTTAATATGTTTTTTAAATAATTAAGTAAATGGGTCACAAAATTCTGGCCACTACACAAATATAGGCAGTTAGAAACCGCCTAGCCTCCACTTAAGCTGGACCTATGCTTAATAACAAAAATTCTCAATGTCGCATCAGTTTAGCATAACTGCCCAGATATTTCGCGATAGTTCTCTTCACATTCGTTCAGTCAAATTGTTCCTTGTCTGGCAAACGTATTAAAGATAATATTGTCTTGTGGCGCCAGATAGAAGTGCCGCGCATGATGAATGTCGGCCGCTGCGTCGAAGGCCAATTCATTGCGTCCAATTTTATTACGATTTGTCGACGGGATGATTATATGGATTCCAAATCGACTTACTAGGATACATTTCTTCCTAGATTTTGAAATTTGTTCTATGTTTATAATACACGATTTAAAAATATTTAAAGTAGGATGTATCTTCGCTTTCTTTATAAAGTAGAAACTATACCTATATGTTATAAATCGGAAGTGCGTGTTTTTCCTAATGCGTTACCTTAGGAAACTACTGTTATTATTCTGAACATTCTTTCATTAATTTAAAAGCTATATTATTACCGAGTCTAAACATACATACACACACGCACGGTTTTTATACCCGAAGCGGTTGGCAGAGGCACAACCAGGGCACCCACTATTCGCTATGGAACACACCATCCCATGATGTGATATTGGGGGTGAGCCTTTCGCTATATCGGGATTAAATCCCTGACCGTTTGTTTCTAAGGTACCGGGTTCGAATTAATCCGAGATTTGAATCCGATACCTCGGAAAGGTGTTGTAACGCGCACGCAATACAACAGCGGTATCGAAGCTGTCTATAGTTTTATCGATAGATCTGATTTGAGATAAGTGGTCTTCCCATATGAATGTTATCTTGTGATGTCAGCTACGTATCGCGTAAATAGGGACCAGATATCTACTAAAATTGATTTTTGTAAAAGTAGGTGACGCCCGTTACCCACCAGGAGATTACAGCTCTAAATCCTAACACAGTGTTAACGCTTTAACGAAACTCCAGGGACCAACCATTTTCTACGTTATACAAAGTTTTAGTATAGTATAGAGTGAGGACAAAAGATACATTGATGTATTTAGTAACAAAGATTTGTTGAAGACAATCATATTCAAGAGCTATGGAACTAATGTACTAGGCAATTCATTTATTTATTTATACATATAATTCAGTATTCACTTAAAGTATCAAGTATGTACGCTTAAGTAAATAACATAAACAACAGCGTGGCTGTTAACGATTTCATACTGTGTTTTATAAATTTCGGCACCTCAAAGTTTGGTCGGAGTCTTTTGTAAATTGATAACACAAATAAAAACACTGATAATATTTTTTCTGACGCATAACAATAGAACATATTTCTTCGTAATAGAGAGTGACTGTAGAGCTATAAAAAGAATTATATGTATGTTTTAACACTAAATATAATATTAAATGAATAAAACGCCGCAGGGCATTTATTACTCTTTTTTATGCGCTAGCGGTACAAGTACTTTCCTGTTTATAAAAATCATTTAAATACGTAACACCTTTTATTTATGGTTATCATAATACATATACCATAGTATGTTATATATTAGGTTTTAAGATTTAACTTGATAGGAATTAGGACGATGTTTTGTTGTTAACTCTATGATGCGATTGGCTCTATGTTAGGGTTCTAAATAATTATGACATGTTACAGTTTATACAATACCTCCACACTTCAGAGGATTGACAAAAGGATTGGTTACACGAACCCACACTAATCATGCGTAATACGATTCGATTTTATTAATTCGCTGAGCCACAGAACGATGTACACGTCCCGCCATTAACGATTTGAACAATTCCACTAAATCAATTACTAAGATAAAGCCATGCCCATACAGAGTGATTATTAATTAAATTTTAGGAAATGTAGTTTGGCCTCATATGACCTTTCATAACACGCAAGTTTAAGTGATAATGAGGTCTGACTATACGATAGTACATATTAACTCCATGGGTTTGAGTTAGTTCATGATGTTTTGCCGAACTACGACTATTTAATTTAAATATCAAATAAAGAATAATGTACGCGTAAATGTTACGTAATGACACAAGGTCACACCTGTATTCTCGAATACATAGGCGAAGTTGTGGCTACTGCAAACACGATTCGCCAATTTTATTTAATCTTCAATTTCATGACAGGAGTTCTGTACTGATGTATTGTAAACCCACATCACCCAAGAATTTACCAGCTTTACGGTCTTGATACTTATTCTGTAGGCTGCAAACTTCAAATACTTATTATAAAACATATCCTCGAAAAATGCAAAGCAGGATGTTATTTTTGGCAAATGTCTTACGCGGGGTGCGCAGGCCAAAGCTAGATGTAATGCGTATTATGTAATGATATTGTATATCTAACGTAATCGGTTAACACGTTTCGTCTTACTTTTCAGCTTTGGTGGGCGCGTTGACAATGGGAACGACATTTTTCCTTTCCCCTGTCTCGGGAGTGCTGACGGGACTTATGGGATTGCGTTTGACTGCGGTATTAGGTGGAACTATAGCTACCGCTGGTTTAATTATATCTTCCTTCGTTGTGCATAACGTAAATGCGCTGTACTTCACCTACGGCATTATGTACGGTCTTGGAGCTTCTTTTGCTTATACACCGTCCCTGGCTATTCTCGGTCATTATTTCAAAAAACATCTTGGATTAGTAAATGGTATTGTTACTATAGGCAGTTCCGCTTTCACGGTTTGTATGCCGCCTCTCATGGGATATATGATAAAAAATCACGGTCTCGATTGGATGTTTCGACTTTTAGCCCTGTTTACGTCTGGTATAGCTCTCTGCGGACTATTATTTAAACCTATTCCATTAACGGTAATTCCAAAACCTTCTAGGGAAGGTGACGGCTTTATGTCACTTTTTAAAAGTGTCATTAATATTGAAATATGGAAAAACAAAAAGTACAGGCTTTGGGCACTCTCCATGCCTGTTGCGCTTTTTGGATACTTCGTTCCTTACGTTCACATAAAAAAGTTTATAGAAGACAATTTTACAGACGTCAACAATAATATAGCTTTACAATGTATCGCTATAACTTCTGGTCTCGGTAGATTGATTTTTGGCTTCCTAGCTGATAAGCCTGGCATTGATCGAATTTTATTACAGCAGATTTCCTTTTACGTCATCGGTACATTAACAATCATTTTACCTTTTGTGCGATCTTTCCCATTGTTAGTAGCGATATCTCTAGGCATGGGCGTGTTTGATGGTGCGTTCATAGCGTTAATTGGTCCTATAGCTTTCGAATTATGTGGTTCTGCGTACGCAGCACAAGCAATAGGATGTATGCTGGGTATGGCCGCCACCCCTCTGTCGGTCGGACCTCCAGTAGCAGGATATCTGTTTAGCATCTACAAATCTTATACATTAGCGTTTGTCCTCGCTGGCATATCTCCGTTATTGGGTGCTAGTTTGATGTTTGCAATACGCCTGGTCAATGGGGGTCGAAATTCGGACAACACAACTGTAAATGGCCATGCTACGTCAATGACTTCTGCAGCCGACGTCGGTGAGTGTAATTATCGCACATTTAAGTAAATATTCGTTATTTAGGATAAAACATGGATGACAATATTGTTAATGCGTTTTCAGAAAAATCTTCACCGCCGCTGCTATCATCCAACGGAAATTTAAAACAGCAAACAGCTTTATAACATTTTATAAATATAATATGCCGCCGAAAGAACAAGAACGGCCTATGTGCTAACTTGATTTCGTGAGACTGTTACTGATGGATTTTTTGTTATCAAATCGAATATTATTATTAAATGTATGCAAAATTTAAAATTTTGCGTTAAGATTTCATTTCATAGTATTAGGTACTTTAAAAAAATGTAGATTACCTATGCTTTAAAAGTTTCCAAATGGTAATATATTTACTGACTTGTATGAAATTTTCATTAGGTCGTTCTTGGTCAATGGTTACAATTTTACATATTCTTTATGACTGCCGCAATAATACTTTTTAGTCTAAGGTACAACTATACATGACGTGTGCTGTATACACCTGCGACATATCTCTGTATATATCTACCTCTACAATATTATGTATAATTCTAATTATAGTGCAGGTTTTTAATATATAAGAATAGGCATTTACCTAATTGAATGAAATGTCAATTGAATGAAACTATTGGTACTATTTCTGCATACGGATGGATATTCGCTGTTGGATGTATTAGCATTTTGTCTGCACATAATAATTATATATTGTTTTCGCCTTTTAGTTACCAATGAAAGTTCCTAATATAACGATTTATGACATGTCATTATTTTAAACGTTATAATTATTAATAAAATTAGTTTTAAGTATATTCCTTATTGGGAGTCAAAATATTTTTATTTCATTTGAAATAAAGCTTTTACAAATATTTATTTTATTTATGTATTAACGTTTTTAATAATTCTAATAGAATTCTTTACCAATAATATAAATCTGTTTATAATTAAGTTTATCATATATTTTAAATTGGAACGCTCTTTACTGTCGGAACATATTATTTAAATCATAAATGATACTTGCGGTAAAACTGTCTTAAAATTATATCTGTACATATATCACTTGATATTTTTTAAACGAAGATGTGGTAACTTACCGGCCTGTTCATAACAAGAGATATCGCTAGTATAAAATCGGACTCGACATCTCCGAACACCCAAACACCTCTTTAAACTTTTTCATTTATTAATACATGGCATTAGTTTAATAAGACTATTCCGTGCACCAGTTAATATCGCAACACGTATTACAAGAATAATAATATGAATACCTAAATAATGGTGACCGTGAGTCATACACTTCCTACTCGTGCCGAATTAATTTAATAATTCCTTATAAAACAATACATCTAAGACAGTGTATCTTATATACGTGTGATTTAGAACTTTATGTACTAAATGAGCAAAAAAAAAATATAATTATTTTATTTTTCCAGTTTATGATTGTTTATTTTGCATAATGCACAATTTACCTGTTGCTTACATGCATAACATTGTCTCGACTCAAGGCATTTAATATTGAAAATACTTGGCAATAGGTAATGGATTTGTAAATAAGTACAGATTTAAGACGGAAACCGCCTCCGACTTTCTATGATTAGTTCTATAAATAATTGCAAACCAAGCAATGGTATGGGCCCCGGAATACAGATAATAACTATTACTGCAGTAGGAAAATTATACTTAGAAAAACCTTTTTTATTGTTTACTTGGTCTACTTTTTCGAATTTGAATAAAGTACTATCCTATGATTTTATTAAGCTCACTGGGTATATGTAAGAATAATTTATGAACACTTAATGGTTAGTTTGCCTAGACTCTTAGTGTTTCTATGTCGCCATTCAGTGTATGTCGCGCGTCATGTGCTATTTGAATGCATTATTTCACTCCATGTAATCTATAAAATATTTTGCTCTAAAACCCATGCCGCCTGGTCGTACTATTTCCGCGCGTGGGTAGAAAACTGCCGGTGTAATCAATGGGTCCTTCCGTTCCATAGTTATCCACGTACGGATGTACGCGAATGCCTTGCTTAACGCAATTATACACTACACACGAACATGTTTGTAGGTTCACTTCTAAAAATTCCCCGTGAATAGTTTTAAAATAATGTTAAAAAATATAATTATAACGTACGTCCTACTGCGTTTAAATCAAATCGTCTTTGAATTGAGTTATGGAAATTTTAATTAGAGGCAATAATATAAATTTTCTTAGAAATTTTCAGTGGAGGAAACTAGCCCATAAGAAAAGAGCGCATTATATATTTTGACAAGCACACATATATAAAATATTTAAAAAAAGATTTACCGCCTGCGAACTAAATGTTCATGATTCACTGCGCAATTAAAGTATTAGCTTTAAGGATAACATAAAACATGAAAGGCTTCAAAATTATACATATAATGATATAAATATTTTTTTACGATTGTAGTTTTTATTTACCTTTGAAATCTAATGGGCGTTACTATTTAATAAACTTATGGTTTCGCTTAGGCCGATTTTGCGCACGAGTTCAGATATTCGAACGGTACCTGCGTGGATTTTCGTATGAAATACATAATATGATGCTAAGGTTTAGTTATCTACAGTCTAATACGATATGGCTACTTCCTTTTATTATTAATTATTTATTTATCAGATATTACGTAAATCAATTATTAAGTTTGTACGTTTTAAAATACGTCTAAATTCTCATATTTAACACTCTGTTTTTTTTAGTTCTTGTTCTTTCCATCATTCATAAAATTAGCCACCATGGGAGCTATAAATGTAAGATATGCCTCGAATAAATTATTGTATGTTAAAATATTATTTTTGATTATTCTATGCTAATATTATGACTAAGATATTTTAATATTATTTGGACCTGAAAAAGGTATTAAGCCTTTTTTCTACCGTAGCTTTAATAAACGAAATCTGGATTACATTTTTTTTCGGTAGCGTAAAAATTCGTGAAACTAGATTACAATAAATTATTTTTCAAAAGATTCTTATATTTATTTTTTAAAACTCAGACAAAAAATATTTTGACATATTGACTAAAGGCAACTTATATTTTTATTATATCTTCGCAATATGTTCTTGACAATTATATTTTATAAAAATTTGGCTATAAAAGTCAATATTCTCATCAAGATCAAGACCACATTCCTAATATTTTGGATAATAAAAAGAAAAATAGTAAATATTGAGATTAGGCGATCTTAATCTCAACAATTAATAGTTTCTATTTTTTTTTTATTTGAATGATTTCTATGCCATTATTTTCGTCTTAGCTCACTATGAACCTTATGTATTATTTTTATGAATAACATCAAAGATCACGAATTGCAAATATTTATTTCTTAATTATTAGCTACGCTTTATCATAACAGATCTGAGAAAAAAATGTTACTTATATTAATTTAAAAAATTATAACATAATGACTATTACAATGATGAAAAATAATTTTTAAGTATCCTGTGATATGAAAATCTACATATAAAATTTATATAAAGTTACATATATATTATATAGGTAGGTAGGTACCTAATAATTTTAAAACATGATAAGTAATTAACCAATATAATTTATTTAATGTTTATTTTTTTATAAGCCGATCATGCGTAATAAATAGGTATATGAAAATGTGAAAGAGGCCAATATTTCATTTCCGTTCAAATAAATCAAACACTATAAATATATAAAAAGAAATATATATTAACACGTTTATCATATCTAAATATGAAAGAGTAAGTAATCCTCAAAATATTTATAATATTTGGACAAATTATCCTACGAATATTTGTGGGGTATTGTCTCGATAATATTTGTTTTTGATCATCGACAAGCATTTTATCGAGATAAAATATTTCCATTTGATAAGAATTATGATTTAACTTTTGCGAATACCATTAATCTTTGTCCGAATTCAATGTCAGTTCAAAAATAATGAACTTGTTCAGATTTCAATGAGTCAAGCTAATGTGCCTCCAACTTAGTGTTAGTTCATGAGATGCTTTACTTTTTTATTATGCATACCTATTATGTTAAAATTTTCTTTATACTTTTACCATGGCTAACTACAATTCTCAATGAGAAACTTTATTTTTCTGAAGAAAAACCACATTAATGGTCAATAACTTCTCAGTATTGCGAAATTTTCTGGTAAAATTGATCTAATTAGCTATCTTACCGTGTGTTGTAAAATTCCAATCATAGCGATCGTGATGTGAACTCTTGTAGATAAGTATGTGAATTTTTTAAGAATTCCCGGTGTACTTGCAGGACTATAGTTAAGTATCTCTATTTACTATACTAACCTTGATTACCACGTCTGTTATTATAAGGTTAATATTATTTAAAAATAAAACTTAAATTTACTTAATTTGCGATTTAATGCGTGGAGCAATATTGTAAAAAAAAAATTGCATAATGTAGTCGCGAAGATGTTATTATAATCATCTATACATATTATTACACTGATATATACGCATTCAAACATTAATTAAAGTCAAACACCGGATTCTTGTTATTGTCAAAAATTTTAATATAGTAATATTTATTACCTGTGTCTGGAATCAAGAATATAGGTAAGCCTGAAATCTTGTTCCCGGCTTTTGTTCCTTGTGTCTAAGTATTTTTTACATACTCTATATAAGTTTGCTAAAGATTAGATTAATATAAAATTTGAAACATTTAATGTTAAATTCTTATTGCCAGACCTTATGCATGTTGGCATAATAATTTTAAGTCTTTAAATTTACAATATGTACCTACCTACTTAGGTATTATAAGTATGATACTTATTGTATTTCATAATCATAACTCAATTTAGAAACATAGTCAGGGATCCATTCCGTCTACAGATGTATAAATATCTTATTGTAATTACGGGCGTTCTAATCTAAAAAAAAATCTTTAATAGCTGTACGGTAAAAGACTCAAAAAACCGCATTTACCTATACGGTTATCAAAGTTGCCCTTGGATTAGAACTCCGGTAATTGCTAGTAACCGATTCGCCACCGTATATGGAATAGAGCCCCCTGACTAAATCGAAATATTGTCATTATTGAAAAACAATTCAGATTACATAGCAAAATTTACTTTATCTGTATGTGTATGTACTTTTAAATATAGAGCGGAGCTATAAAATAATATACAAATACCTAAATGATTTCAAGAAATGTAAACCCTTACACGATTACAATTGATTATATTTAGTGATATTTTATTGGGGTCTACGTTGTATAAGACAAACGTTAGTTGTGTATTCCTGATAAAAAAAATCAATCCTCATTTTTTAAGTTATGTTAAATATAAACCTCTTACCTATAAACTTTTTAATCTACCTTGTAATAAATCAACATATTTTTTGTCTCTTTAAATCATTGTTAAGAAGAATATGACAAAACTGTGATTAAGTAGTTCAAAAACTTATTAAAATGTTTATAAGTAGAAGGATTGATTATTATAAGTACATAATGTTATTAGTTTATTAAGTTATAAGCATTTAAATAGGTACCTTTATACTACTAATATATAAATGTACTCAGATATTTTATTGTTATATAAATAAAATATGTTTTATAATTTTTCGTTGTGATTATTTCCTACCTCCATCAACAATATCGCCTTCCACGTACTACGTGAGTGGTCTCACAGCTTATAAGACAGGGCTGCCGCGGTGGCGTATTGTGTGCACGGGTACCTACGATAGCGCTCTGAGATCACGAGTTCGATTTCTAGGTCGGGCATAGTGATATTGGGTTCTTTTTGCAGGCAATTTCAACATTAACACATTAAAAAATAATTAGGTACTAAAAATCTCACGATTCCGTTGCACCGTTGTGATAGACGGTTTGCATGGTTGGACGCACAGAGGCCTAATCACCTCGTCTGGAGTGCGGAACAAAGAACAGTTTTCTGTTTTTTTAGGTACATAATATACAGTTACTATGGCGATTTAAATAGTTCAATATCTTTTTACTTTTCGCTCTAGGTATCGAGATGTAGGTATACTAGGTATAAACCCCAAAGGTTTGAATATGTGAGACATTGTCTGATCTTCATTAAATTTGTAGAGAATTTTATGATGTACACAACACATTGTAATAAGTTTTCAGAAAAGAAAACAAAATACCTGTAAAAGTAATCGGAATTTTATTTAATCCATTATGTATAAAAAGAGATTTAAGATTTTTCGAGTTCATATTTATTTTTAAGGAGACCGAATCAATGTGTCCTTCGCATAAACTTTACGAATCTGCGCCACAGTTTCAGATATCCTATAGGTTGAGCAGGTTCCCTTTCTACTAAATTGCTTGGCGTAGATAAAGATCGGCCCGCGCTGCCAAAATGAATATACCCTTATTTCCATTTCTTCTCTAGAAGGTGAGCTTGTCTTCTGTGAGACCCAACGAAGAGGTTTTGATAACCTACAATAAATAGATTTTTTAAATCTACCTCCTCGATAACGAACTATAAGTAGGTACCTAACCGTCGTTATTGTATAAGGAAAGAACGGTTCACTTTGTTGGTATGGGTATACAACGTGAGTTAACTATATGTAATTGAACGGATTCTGTATTTAACTGGTAGATATTTATCTTTTTAACGGCGTATCCATTAATTGCTTTTTGAGTTAGCAACAACATGTCTAAGACAGATCCGGAAACCTATGTAGGTAGAATATTGTTTGTTATTTTACGATGTCAAATTTAGTAAAAATAATTTCTTACAACTTACCCGAAAAAATAGTCCATATCCTCAATGACATCAGGTATCTCCCTGCCATCGACATCTAGTAGCGCCAAGCATAATCCTGCCAGACCTAATGTTACTACAATATGTACAGCCATAGATGTTATGTCTGTCAGCGGATGAAACATAAAGAATATGTAGCTGATCATAGATCCCAGCTGACCAGCGGCGTGGCAGCAACCTAAGATTGTAGTTCGGATATTGATAGCGAAGAGTCGAGGTGTTATAATCAGTAATAAAGCTTGGCCGATGACGCCTGATCCAATGGCGAATGCGGATATAATGTCGTGTAAAAACCCTAGAATTCGAATTTTTAATTGCATATGTGTAAATAAACGGTATAGTGACATATTTAATTCTTATTTTAATTAAACATTAGGTATATTATATGACGATAAAATATTAAAATATTTTAATAAACTGTATAAGTAATGTCGTAGTTACCTTGGAAAAGAATATAACGCTGCTAGTGCAAACGCCTGCCACAAGTACATGTCCCAACAATAAACATCGTAACGTCAACTTTGCAGATAATATAGCTGTAAGGCACCCAAGAGTTCCGATGAAGCAGAATGTCTTTATTAGCAATTGACTGGTATCTTTCTCGCTGTATACTCTAACATAAAGCGAACTCCATGAGAAATAGTAGAGCAGCCAGAACACACAAATAACCAAAACTATTACTCTGGTGTTGTGGGTACTTAAAACTCCCACACATGTAGCTGATTCTGTCTATGCTATTGTACGCCTGTAATTAATTTTGTTACTTATAAGTCAAGAATTACTCATCTCATTTAGGTAACCCATCACAGTCATCCATTCATAGTTCATAGAATTTATTAGTATACTATGTAGTACAAAATGTACAACCCAGCGCCAATATTATTTTGAAAAACGCACCGTTCCGCATTGTAGGTAGGTACCTCAATATTATACCCATGCATGTCTTTTATCTCAATAGAGGTACGTGATAGTTTCTAGTAAGCTCATTTTTCTCCGAGCTTATTTCCTATCCCGATCTGGGTAAGTAACTACCGAGTTAACCATAACGGTATGATTATATTTTATCCGTAACCGTATGATAGATTTTGTTTGCCTGCATTGGTAATCCAACACGGAAACTAATGGTTCATAATTCCTTGTCACTTGACCAGACTGGCGGTTATTAAAATAATGAACACAGAACTGTAGTACACTACAGAATTAATCATTTAGTAAAAATATATTTAAAAAGAAATGTGTACATACTCTATGATTAATTGGGCGAATTTTGAAATCATCACATAGTTTAATGCCATTTCTTTTAGCAGCATCCAATAATATTTTTTCAGCTAATTCTACTCTCCTGTTAAACAATAACCATTGCGGAGACTCTGGAGTCCATCTGTAAAAGTAAAGTTAGTAGGCTAGCGTTGTGTCAGCTACAGGTAATCTGGGGAAGCTAGAGGGATTTGATATCTACTTTTATAAGTAGCAATTAAATAGCATCTTAATTTGCAGCACAGGTACCTTGAAGGTTTGACTATATTTTTTAAAGTTATCAAGGTAGCTGTAGCGACCGTAACAAATGGGCTAAGCCCTGAGAGGCTAATCTTTGCGACCCCTAATTGCTGATTGCTGAAGGCCTTAAATTTCTTTTTTTGTGTTCCTTGAAAACACAAGGCACACACACACAAGGCCCTGTGCGGTTTTTTCGTTCGTCGCTCCCCTGAGGCTGTCACTGACAGGTAAAGTCTATTCAGTTACAGATTATGTGAAGGTATTAATTTCAGCTTTAAATTTAAATATGTTAATATTTAATATTACACATAATTTATTTTAAATACTAATGGCGCTTCGTTCTCTGTTATATATGCACATGCACGATAACTGCGTATATAATGTATGCTATACCTACGTATTACTGCAGCTGACTAAACTTTTATATTTGAATTCCTTTTCAGGTAACTTACCTGAGTAAAATAATATATACAACGCACAGAATAGATGAAACAAAGTTGTATGTTTCAGAATTTAGTGCGTGGTTTCCTAGAGGCACCATACACACAGAAGCCAGCAACCGGGGAGTGATTACAATCATGCTTAGCCGAGAGCGCCATCTGTTGCTTGCAATCTCGCAAACTGTGGTCAAATATATTGATTAATTTATATTATCTAGTTTAACTGATGTAAATGTGTAACTTCTTTTATTTTGTTGAAGTCTAATCTAAAGTCTAAGTGAATGTCGAATCCGTCCATCGGTTCATGCGTTGGCAGAAGCCAACTTTTAGAAACTGTAGTATATATTAATTAATAATTAATAATAATTATTTATTTCCCAAAAATATTTTTACATAGTAGTGTTTGGTCCCCTGACACCCAAACTAGGTTAACCTGTATTTCGGGTGACAGTGTTCCTCCACAAGTATAACATTGGCTTAAGTAAATGACACAATTTGGGATTAATATCTATATGAATAACATTAATAACATTAATATTACCTATTAAAAGTCCCATGTAAAAATTTGCGCTATAAAATAATGATTTTAAGAACACTAATAGTCGGAACCAGCCTTCGGAATCACAAAATGTCATAAGGAGTCCCATTCCTAGATCGGAATATATATTTATTTTAATAGCAGTTTTTCTTCCAAAACTGAAATAAAATATATTATTTCATTGATATACAATGGAAAAGAACAAAAATTATCAACTATTAAAAAGTTTACTTCACCTGTCTGAAATCAATCCATAAATTATAAATCCGAACACTAAACCAAAACGGCTTATTAATGCTGTTGTTAGAAGTTTCAACTTATGATCACAAAATACAAGCCACTGTTAAAGAAATTAATGCATAAATATAAAAACAAATTACATAAATTATTTGTATAAGATAGTTTTTTTTAATTTACCATGATACACAACTTTTATTTATCTACTACATGTTCTATTAGTATTTTTTTTTACATTATCAACTACATAATAGGCATACTATAATGTTTCAAGTTATTGTAGGTATAATTTTCATGTAGATAAATTTTACCCAAACTGGTTAATGTTACGTCGCTTAACTATTTTCTTGTAATCCATGTTTTTTTATCTTTGTCTATTATATATCTTTCATGATAACTAAGTTTAAAGATAATTTTATATACATACTTATAATCTATACATCAATAACTACTTATTTAATTTACTATTTATTTACTATGTATATACCTACTTATTTAATAACTACTTATTCCAATTCTTTGTCTATCTTTGAAATCAGTCTTTTGAAAAATGTATTTTTTGCAGCTGCTTCGAATTAAAACATAGTCAATATCGGTTACTAGGTAAGTAGAGTAAATATAATTATCAACTTCTATAAACATGGATTACCGAGCAAGTTATCAAAAATTTGCACTGAGAAAGTTTCAGATTGTAGTAACTTTTGAATCAATTTAATGATTATTAAATTTGTTAAAAACAAGACAGTCCGTATTTATACGTAAATAATTTTTTTAAATTGAGGATATTAGACAAACTTTTTTCTCAATTACGTGAAGCAGTATTTTTGACTGTCATTTGTTGACTGTATTTAAATATAAATTTACAGAAAACTCTACATTTATAGTGTTATCTAATCGGGCTGAAATTTGAATTCCACATAAAGCCACTGGATTAATTCGGTTTCACATATTATCTACAACAAGTAAGAACATATCTAATGGCTACTTCCCACAGTTTTTTTTAACCAAATAAGCCACAGCAAGTTCACATTCCATTTGTTACATTGAAGTAATGACTCGTTACTTTTGAGAGAGATGAAACAGAGACTCTTGTTTGTTACTTCGGAGTGTTGAGACGTTACGCATATTACTCCATACGGTTCCATAAGAAAAATATCTTCGTAATGATTAAATATAGTTGATAGCATAAATGTGCTTGAAACAAATGTTACTAGCCACTGCCAAGAACCGATTTTTCCAAGGACATCGCTAGTCACGTCTTCG
The DNA here is from genome assembly GCF_014839805.1 of Manduca sexta. Taxonomy (NCBI): domain Eukaryota; kingdom Metazoa; phylum Arthropoda; class Insecta; order Lepidoptera; family Sphingidae; genus Manduca; species Manduca sexta. The sequence continues at coordinate 6,630,272 of NC_051133.1, read as the reverse complement.
TGTATAGTACCAAGACTGTAATTGAAAAGTAAATTTGATAACGGACATAATTATCGTATGATACGAAATTAATGTAATACACACACACACTTATAACATATAGTAATATAAATTTGAAAACAATGTGTGTTTATGTACACATAGTTATTAATACATTTATTTAAATATAATTGTAAAATATGTTACGTACATTGACATATTGAATTAAATTTAATAATTAAAATGAATTTTCTTAGCCATGTAGAGTTGAATATTAAAGCGGCTACGATTATTCAAAAAGACACTTAGTGCGGAACCAGTCCAAAATTTACAAAATATTTTATGAAATCGAAGAACACACAATATGTAAAATTTCCCATATTAATTGACAAGGAAAACATTGGTATTTCCCCGCTATTGGCCGAGTTATGTTTTACATTTTCCTTCAACCGACGCACAAGAGACTGCCTTGAAAGATGGAGGTATTTATAGCATTGAATAATAATATAATATTGCATAATTTATGCTTTATCTGAATATATTTAAGGCTGTATTTGTATTAAAGTAATCATGAAGATGAATGACTGTCTGAAAATCTTTGAGGTCATACAAAACCATTTAACTTGAATTTAATCTCGTGTAATCCCATTCGTTGCGCACTATTTATTTAAATCGAATATTAAAAATAAAACTTACAATTAATTAATAAGCAAAGGCTACTATATTTATATATATATTATGATTATAAAACTTTCGTTTTGGATATACTACAGACATTGTTTTGATAGCATTCCAAATTCTATTTATTACTTATTTATTTAAGTTTCAATCAATCATATTTGATTTCAGTTGATAAATTTAACCGGTTTTTAATCCCTGATTAAATTCATATTAATGTCCTCGGAATGATCAATATCTTCTTTGCTCTATCTAATCCTCGTTTATAGAATTCCGGCGCTCTAATGGTGTAGCCAAAGTTGATCGATGATTTATATTTTATTAATTTTAAGCATAGTTTTTCGTTCATTATGTTTCTTTGGAGCATAGGAAGTTGGTTTTGTTCTTCAATAGCCTTTATGATCTTTTTATATACGCTCTAAATTTTTAACTTGCATGTTCATGTAATCTTGGACTGTGCTATTTTTAATATGCTAAGAAACACAGGTTTTAATTTTCTGAAACAAACTTTGTCCATGTTATATTGTTTATGCCTTACCGCTATCAATGGATTCTGCCTCGATTTATCTTAGAAGCCACCTGCAATACATTTGTATCTGAACACACATCTTATTCGATCTATCTTCTGAGTTATCACGATTTCAATGTCACGATAGTTTAGTTTTGTATTTGGCTACACCCGTATTAGTTTCGAGGGATAGCTTGGGCTCGGAAGTTGATAATTAACTGCGGATAATATTAATACCGCAAATCACAAATCCTACCACTTCTGATAAATGCAAAGGTTTAAGATATTTAAATCTTATTTCTTATCATTATCACTAATATTACAAACGCGATGTTGTGAAAATGTTTGAATGTTTGTATGTTTCTTAGAAGAAGAACGCGGAAATAGCTGAACGCATTTGACGAAATTTGGCATACGGATAGACCATGCCTTGTATTTCCACATCTACTACTTTATATCCCAGTAATTTAGTTTCATAGGACATAATGTAAATTTGATCCATTTTTTGTTTCGATGTTTTACAGTGTTTTATGGACTTTTGTAGTGGGAAAGGCTTCTCACGCGGGCAAAGTCGCAAGCAACACCTAGTGTTTCCTAAAAGTTTACGCATTGTTATACATATAACATATTACTAGACCATTTCCTGGATAGATAGGTACATTATTCTAGGCGACATTAAACTTTATATCCGAGAAAAATATACAATGGAACATTTAATCCGAGAAAAGATTTTCACAAGGCCGGAGACGCGGGCATAAACTATTATGTCTTAGTATTCATGCGCACATTGATCCCATGATCTCTAAAAAAACCCAAAAAATCTTTTCCTAAAAAATGTAACCACGTGATTATTATCTTCGGAAACAAATAAAACTGGTTTCATCTTCTTAGTGCATCGTAACCTTTTGTTTTTCCTTGTCAGTCAGTACTTTAGTCATCATAGTATTAATATATAACGTTATCTAATCAACCTATCGTTTATGTCAATGTCGGCATATGATTTAAGTAAAATGATGAAGAGGTTTTTTTTCTAAAGGATTCAATTCCTAGAAGTAATGAAAGGCGTGAGAAACCGTCGGTCATACGTCTATTTTAATCCTCATTGTTTTGTAAATACGTGATGATGTAAATATATGTAAATTATTGACTTGATTACGTAGTACAGGCACACGGGCATAATATTATTGCTTCTCCAATTTAGCTGCCTACGTATGGGTTTTCTAAACGACAAATTACAATACATTTATTTATTTAGGATAATAAATGTTTAATGATGATACAATTATTAGTATTATACAAATTTATGTTACTTATTTTAGACGAAAATATATTCATGGTAGGTCAAATGGTGGTGAGGATTCTCCGTCTCGTCATTGAGAGATTTTGTTAATTCGAAAATGTTAGCGACTTTTTAAACCTATGTAGACAAGATTGTAAAACCTTTGATCTTTTATTTCTTATCACTGAGAAATATTAAAAATGTTTTTTGCTTTAATTTTCTTTCGTAAATATTAATTAAATACTTTTTCCGCGGAATCAACGAAAAATGTAATTTATCCTGATAATATTTTCTATTAACATGACGTAAAACTGTAAACTATAACAAATCCGAAGAGCCTAGGAAGGCTGGTAGCCCTACACCGATGTCGTCATAGCGATTAATGACAATAGATTACGATTATCGTATCTGTATCGTTTCCTCCCTACAAAGAAAACCTTTTAGTATTTGTCCGTCCGTCCGCTCGTAATACGCATTTTATTTTAGCACATTTTTTTAACTTAACACGAGTATAGATAATAATATAATTAAGTATATTACTTAATTATTTTCTGTACATTTGTATTCCGGTAAGATTTCATATAAAAGATAATCTCTTTGATATGTTTAGTGAAGATAAGTTAGACGTCCGTCGACTGCAGTAATGCGGAAGGGGAAATTTTAATAACATTTTAAGATTTTTTAGGCTTCCGACCAAGCCTAGAAACTCCTAGTACCAACGGTACTCTAGTATTAAATCTTCGTCGTATATCCGACCTTATTAAAGAACTCTAAATTTGAAAATAATAGATAGCGGACTGAAATCATCTCAGATTATGAGGTTATATGACTTTAAAAAATGAAGCAAGCACTAAGCAAAACCTCTATTTTATTGAGTTTTGACAGACAAAATAGCGTAAAAAAATATTAATGGTTTTGAATTTATATAAGAACAATTGTCAGAAACTGAGGTCAGAAATTATGTTTTCTTAAAAATATACAGTTCTTACTAATAGAGAATAATTGACGAGACAAAGCTATCACGGTTATGTTAATTTGACCAAAGACAACTGTTAGAGAATAAAAAAATATATTTGGAAGGATATTTTTTTAATCGTATTTTAAGCTACGGAACTACATTATACATGGGTCGATATATCCATCGCAGGTTATTCCCGCTGCGTTACATTTTTACATCATTATTTACCTAAGTTGCGGATAAGTCTTGATCATATTTATGACTATTTGGCGCTTATTTCTAAAGATAATTTGCAGTGTAAATATATAATTTAAGGATCTGTAAAATCCGACGAATATTTCCCGACACGAGAATCGAATGGTCTTTATCATTCAAGGTTGATATGGCGCATTGGCGCTAGTTTAACGGTGTGTAGCTAGTCTCAATGTGGTAATACGTCGAAGTTCGTCGAAGTGGTTGCGAAGGTCATTCTTTGAGGTTGTCTACCTTTTCACCCTAACCTATTTTTGTTGTATTCTATATCCATTCGACTTTTACAGGGCGAATAGGAACCTACGCATTAGAAAATTATGTTTTTGTTATGATTTTATGCGGTTTGAGCGTTGATTATTTGTTTTATTTACTTATTTTTAGGTTTCAGATTAGTGTAAAGCTGACAATTGTGATAACATTGTACAACTTCTTTATTTTAGTACCTACCTATGATAGAGATTTTTCAGCGAAATCTATCGAAGTGGGTACCTATCCCAACATAACGCACTCTTAATAAAATAATGACCTATTTCAAAATTGTTAATTTGTGGCAGTCGTCGGTAAACAAATTTTTCTTTGCTACTTTTTTTTTTTAATTTGCTATAAAGTTGAGCTTATTAAAGATAGGTTAAAAAATTAAACCTATAGCATGAAAATAAAGGGACAAAACTAAAAGGTCGTCAGTTAGTATTCTATTAAACCCTACTACACTTACTATCAGTTGCAGTGGTTCATTTTGTCGTGCACGTAAAAAAATGTTTAAATGCGAAACAAATAGGATAATTTTGAACAAATTCGTTAATGGTTATTTAACTGTATTGTACCATAAAAAGATCGTAAATGTGCTAACTCAAAGATAAGTTCCACGAATTACAGGTTAAATGGAACAAGTGAATAAGTGACCTCTTGGGCATGTAGTGTTTCTAATAATGTAATTATACGGTTTTATGATTAAGGACACAGACAGAAAACTTGTTCTATTTGCTTATCTTTCCTATTAGATTTAAGTGTAGCGCTATTTCTTTCAGGGTCACTAGATCCAAATTATTTTAGCTGTATTAATCGAAAGCTACTTAAATACATTAATAAATATTTTATTTAAACTTTTCCTGCTTCCCACTTACCTCGCATTTTGGCTACCTGCAAATTGTACTGCAAAGCAGCATTAAATTAATAAATAAAATAGCTGTGACTTGCACCTAGAATGTATGTAATGCTTAGCAGTTTATCTTCCACAAATTGAATAAAACGGTGTCTGGCGAAATAACAGTGAATAGGCAGGTTGCTGTTGCGTTTTATAACGTCAATGAGATTGTAAGCACTAATGGTATGAAACCCGGTCATCTTCTCCATTCCACTACTTTACATACCCAAACTCTTCAGGCAGATTGGGTATCGTAGGCCTAAGTTATCTTTAACTAAGGTATCTCATTGACACATTGCTTAATGTATATAAAAAACCTATTGAATGTGGTAGAATTCTGGCGTCTGTCATAAATGAAAACGGGTATAGTTTATTCCATAGTTCTATCGATCGCCTGGCACGGTTATACTACCCAAACGTCCCAAGGACAGGAAAAGAAGGCGCGGATAAAACAATAGGCCAAAACCTTCACATAAAATAGAAGTATAACTCATTTGTTCAGTAGACGTATCCAATTTGGTACTTTAGATCCTATTTGAATGAATAAGTGACTTAATATTAAATTTTGATTCCGCCTTAGTATTATAATATTACATAAACAAGGAAAAGATAAGACGCATTATAATTATAAATATTTCGATTTTCAGTAACGAGTATTGGTTACGGTAACTTATCTCCCTTTTGTATTCATATATATATTAAATGAATATGAAATATAAATGCAGCACGTATTTAAGACCTAAGGGAAATAGGTAATTAAATATTATTTCAAGTTTATCTAAAACCAAGGGTTGATTAAAATAGACATTATTCATAAGTACTATACAACTTACTTTAATACGTCATGATATTTTCTATCTAAAATAAATCTCATCACCAAGCATTTAGCGACAATAGTGATGAATGTGAATTTTTAGATATTTTATAATTATCTGAAAGAAGAACTATAAATGTTAGTACTTTTCCACAATGAGCGGATCAAACTTGTAAACTTATTATGCGGCAATGCTGCTATGCGATAAACGAGTGCATAGCACTTTCGATAAATTAACGCTACAGACATCTATACAAACATATTTTTAGAAATGTGTTTTTATGGTTTAATCAACTATTTTTATTATTTTACAAATATCTATGTTTATATTTTTTTATTAAATATTGTTTACGGTATAAGCATTAAAATACTATTATAAGTAGTGCTTCATATATCAAGTTTGATAGACCATTGGCCATTGCGCCATTACGCAACGGAGGATTCTTTATTTACATATTTTTATGTTATCATATTTATATTTGTCAGTGGGTCTGTACAAAGTAAGTACAAAGTTGGTTATATTTTATGTTACTTTATGGTTCTGACTGGTATGTGATGGCGATGTGTATGGTCAGGTGTAAATGGAATGCTCTATTTATCTGAAAACATGTGACCAAACCTATAAGACGGAGGATTCGCCACGCTATTCAAGACGTATGCGTAAATTAATACAGTTGGCGACAACCATGATCATTCGATGAGTCTATCGACATTTCGAGTATTTTCCAATCCTGGACGATTGTCGTATTTTGCTGAATAGAATAACTTTGTTTTCTATCCCGTTCTCAGGAGTAATAAATAAATTTATCTGTACTAATTAACTCGATTAAGCTTTCAGTGATCAGATATGTTTACTTACTTAATTATTCTGTACTCGACTAATAAGTTAGTCCGAACTAGGCTTAAGAGTAGTCTGTCATTCAATTAGTGGATTGAAGAGTAGATTTACTTGCATCTGCAATAGACTGCTGTAGCGATACGCAAAACATTGGCTTAGTGTGGTGGCGTCTTAATTCGAGACATTTTGTGTTTATGAAATAGGTACAGTCAGCCACAAAAGTAGCTGAACAAAGTCAAAATTTCAAATCACCTTTTAACTTTTGTATGCTTATCGAGATTAGTTTCTTCTATAATAAAATTAACTTCAGCAGGTTGACTTTATCTTAGATAAAGAAACAATAATTTATCGTTTAAAGTTAATGTGTAGTAGCGTTATAAAGTTTAAAATGTGTTTAGTTACTTTTGTAGGCGACTGTAAATTACAATAGTTGATCTCGGTAGTCTCAGATTGCTTGTGGTTTGAAAGTGTTTTGTTTGTTCTAATAAATATTACGTAATGTTTGGTGCATTAAGAAGGAAACCGTTACGGGTTAGGTGTATAACTATACAACAATTTATAATAGTTTTAAAAATTACCAAGGGAATGAATGTGAATTTATATATTTTTTCTTATGGGTTTCAAAAAAGAGTTGCAAATAAAAAAGGTTTTAAAAACAGAACCCTTTCTATGCGGAGTTTTTTTACCGTTCCGAGTCTTTCATCACATAGAACGGGAATTCCAAGACCGGTTTACTCACTTGATCTTTTAGATCAAAAACATATATGTATATATATATATATATATATATCTTTTGATTGTCCGAATTGAATTCTACACCTATCATTATATTCACAGTCCATTCATGCTCATAGATCAACGGAGCCTCCAATCACAACAGTAACTAAATCCCACTACCACTATATTCTCAACGAAGTCAGGTAGACACAACCCCCAATCAGAACCTCGCACATACATAACCACTCCCATTAGAGACAGTGACAAAATCTCCACTATAATTATTCACGTCAAATTCTAACTGTAAATATTTACAGTAAGTATTTTACTTATAAGAACTGATATTACACTTCTCTGAAATGTCTAAACCGCGTTTTGTTACTTAGATATTTTAAAATAGTCTGTTATGAATGTCGAGCATAGTGTCCGTATCTAAATATTATATTACTAATAAGAATTATGAATGCGAAGTTTGTGAACATTTCTGAAGGTTTGGATATTTGGACGTTTGTTGGAAGTCAACGCGGAATCTACTAAACGCATTTAGTTGGAATTTGGCACACACATAGATAATAAATTGGATTAATATATGGGTTACATTTTTGCTCTGGTACAAATCGGGACTTTTATACTGGGAAATGAATTTTACGCGGGCAAAGCAGCAAATAATGCATTGTATAGATATGATGCTCTATGACGTTCACGGGGGCGAGTCCGTCTTTTTGCAATCACGGACGGTCTAATCGAAGGCCGGCTGTGATGGGCGTATTGATAAACAGGGGATTTTTTACTCTTTTACCTTTATGGCAATCAAAGCTATGTGTCGATTAGAATGCTCGTAATTGCAAAAAGACGGATTTGTCCCGTAGACAGAATAGAGCCCCTGAAATTTTATCTCTTTTAAATCCAAAATTTATTATCCTGATACCATCCTAGCTGCATCAAACTGGAAAAACGAATTAATTATCATAAATAATTTATCTACATCTATACCTATTTTGTACTCATTCGTTGGAATTAATACAGTGATATGACACACTTTTGTCTCATGTACGAAATAGTAATCATGACTCGGACATATTTGGAAAATTATAATTAAAACAGTTTTATTATTTTTTGGTCGTTGATCTTGTTTGTGTGTCCTGGGCTTATAACTGAAATAATCATTGTAAAAAATCTCATATTTATCCATACTCTTTAACGATAGTCTTCTTATTGCAACATATAGTGGAGTAATAAAACTTTCTTACATTAAATTGAACCGAATTGAAAAACCATTAGAAACCAAAAAATAATTTAACTTATATGAATATACTTATATGAAGTTTGTTTTTAGAGTAAGTGCCAAATTTTTTATTAAAATGTTTTTATTTGTTGTCTTATTGTTAGATAAAATTTTATGAAATGCTGTAAACAACACATAGATATACGATCGCAGCATTCGATGGTCATTTGTTGTTAATTATTGAAGAATTTCATTGTCTATCTCTAAAGATCTTCATCAAATTCTAATATATTATATACTAAAACCTGTCCTGAAAATAATACATTTAAATAACGAAAAGCCTATTCCAATCGTATCAGTAGTTTTTGAGAAAATCGCTGACATACTAATATAGATTCAATATTCATATAGGTTGAACACAACCTATTTTTTGACGTCGATTAAAGTGATAGATATGCCCGACTGGGCATAATTGTTTTCCGCCGGTTAATAATAAATAATTAGGTATCGACTGTCGCAATATGATAAGGATATTAGCCGCGTGGCAGCCATCAGTTTATCATGATTGAAGTAACGTGTAAGTAAGGAAAGATTACAATCGCGAGTCCGGCAGTGGCATCGGTGTTTACACGTTCGCGTGCAGACGGTACCTACACCGAACACAGTACAGGTAACGATCACCGCCGGGGCGTCGCGTCGGCACTCGGCAGGTATGGCCAATGGAGATAAGAGGTTAGGTTTTTTCGCGCGATTGCGGTAAGCGACCCACGATCGGCGCCACGACACGCCGATTGCCATCCATTCGTTCGTCCGCCGGCACGCACGCCTGGCGTTTACACTTTACACACGCCGTCGCGCGTTCATTACGAGTTACAAACTACGACCATCAATGGTTTTTGTGATCGTTACAGAGCTTCGGAAACAGAACAAGACAGCGAACAAATCTAACAATCATGGACAAGGATCGCGCTATGGAAGAAATGATGGCGAAACTCGGTGAGTGCGGGCCTTAAAACTTGTTTCGAACATATGGTATCTGTAATTCATATTCGACAGCGAGTTGAGGTACTTTTACATTTTACACGCGTTCTTTTTATTGGTGCTGTGCGGGCGGGCAAGTGCAAGCGTGTTGGCCCGCTTTTAACTGCAACTGGTCAGTCTTGTCTTGTGTGAGTTTGATCCGTGTCAAAAAAGTAAATCTTCATGAACGTATTGAGATAAAAGTTAAACCGACAAGTCGCTTTCCTTTCTAATGTATTGCTAAATAAATATTGACTCGCTAATAAAGTACCTTAAAGCAGTTTACACTATGTCTGAGAACGGACTGCGAATATTAGCTTGTATGTTTATAAATTAAACAATCGCACATCTACAAATTAATGTAATTAGTGTGATAATGGTATAATATTGTTTATATTATCATGGCAATGATGTAATTAGCTTAAGTTACTGTACTAACCACATAATCCAATAAATTTCGTTAGTGGAGGACCTTCACCTTTCTCTTTGGCAGTGTTAATGTAGGGCACGCAAATAGGGACAATAGGTGTTTACTTTGGGACAGTTATGACGTAGAAATAATTTTACTTAAGCAATCTGATTGTATTTGTAAGTATACCATCTTGCGACCGAAGTTATTTTCGTTCGTACATTAATAGACGTCAGATAAATATAAATGCATTGTCCCCTTTGCCGAGGAAGCCCTTTTACTTTTCTTCTGCTTCTTAAATGTCTCTGATTGATTTATTTTTATTTAAAACCTCCGCAGCATTTTTGTAGATGAGTTAAGTCGGTAGATATTTGGTATCCTTTGCTAAATATTATGCGTAATCTTTTGGGTAAAAATGTGCGACTTAGGCATTTATGAAGACGCCACTTGGTAATTATACTCATGAATATGCATACATCTAACGTAGATAAGTTATTTACATATTTGTCGCGTGAGGAGCTTGTTTAATGAGATGAAACAATTTTTGTAAGAATTAAATACCTACTCCGTTTTGCGCATTGCGCTAATATTGAAAAAGTTGCTTATTCGATCAAGTTTTTTATGGGTATATTAAAAATTTTATTGCAGTTAAACTAAAAGTGGTGCAATCAAATACATACCTGACCTGGTTGGATTTTTTTAAGAAATACTATAGGATTTTTGGTATCGGCTGCAAACGTCAACAATGGCTCACGTAATTTCAATGATCATTGCAACTCATAGTCATCGTTAGTACAGTTTAAATTGTGCCAACCTTGAAAAGTAAAAAGGCGGTTGCGGGAAGTCATAAGGGCACCTGATGTGTAATATCTAACTTCTGTAAATAGCCACTAAGCTAGAAAATCGTGGATGCGTAGCTGGCATTAAAGGAGAGAAATAGGGGTAAAGGAAGACAAGATAGTTTGTCATTCCCCCAAGATTTCTTTATGCTGTCACTTTACGTTTGTTTTCTGTGACTATGGCCTTACTCTAGTTTATTCTCTATTTAAATATTTCCTCAGAGTCTCAGAGTGACTCTACGAGTTAACATTGATGAACTCCACTCTCCCCATTTCTGTGTAGAACTCAAACATGGCTATACTGAGTATTTATGTACCTACTTAGGTAAAACTGCTTTCCTGCATACTTAAGTTTAAGAAAACACAATAGTAATATGCCTATATGGTACCGTTAAATAGGCACACTAAACGTGGAGGAATGGACTTTTAGCTAAGTTTACACTAAGGAATTTCATTTAAATAAATTTATGTATTTGACTAAAGTCGGGAAAAGGTTTATTTATATTACTCAATAGAGTAAATAGACAAAGAAACATAATATTTTCACAAACCCTACTGAAAATGAAATGGAATAGCTTAGGGGGCGTTTAACTAGGTTACGGTTTTAGTTTGGCCTAAAGTTTGCCCTGTAGCGTTGTTGCCAATTGTAAAAGTGAAGTTCAGAGGCTCGTAATATATTTTTTCTTTAGGAGCAGTTGAGGTATACAATTGTCTAACACAAATTAAATATATACAAATCCGATAAAAAATATACTAAAATCTTTCCCTGATACTACAATCATAAAACTAAAAATTAATTAAGAACTAGTTTCAAGATGTCAGAGTGAATATTGGTAGTCATTTTAATATTTAGCCGGTAAAAAAATAATAGAACATTAATTAATAGAGTGGGACAAGTGCAGTGAGATATTTAACCGCCATCTCGTGTAGCATCGGTGTCAAGCGTGTGAGACCCTCTTCTTAGCAAACGGCCTTGAGCAAACATTTCATACATTTACGGCGTACGAACTACGGACGAAATATGCAAAGATTTACGAATAATTAATTTAAACATATATTTATTTGTAGGTCTTTTTTAGATCTTTATATTATCGAAGTATTTCTTATTAAATTGTCTATAATAATATAATATGCTGGTTGCAACTTTAGGAGGGCATGCACGGAATCAAACATTTTAGTGGCATTTTCATGATGAAATTAATGAAACAATACCCATATTATAAGAAATTTTAAACAATCCAAATTACGGTAATGTACTTATAACAAAAATACGATCTTTAATTATTTTATTCTATATAAATTTAGGTATAAAAAATAATAATATCAGCCCTGTATTATATACTTGCCCACTGCTGAGCACGGGCCTCCTCCACTACTGAGAGGGATTAGGCCTTATTCCACCACGCTGGCCTAGTGTGGATTGGTAGACTTCACACACCTTCGAAATTCCTATAGAGGAACTTCTCAGATGTGCAGGTTTCCTCACGAAGTTTTCCTTCACCGTTAAAGCGAACGATAAATTCACAAAGAATACACACATGATTTTGTAGAAAAGTCAGAGTTGTGTGCCCTTGGGATTTGAGCCTGCGGACATTCGTCTCGGCAGACCGTTCCACACCCAACTAGGCTATCGTCGCTTAATATAAATTTCGAATAGATAGTAATATTACGTTTGCACGCCGTTTTGCTGGTGGTAGAGTATGCCGTGTATTCAGTAAACCACGATCGACGCGGTGTTCATGGTCGGCAGAGTTAAATATTTCTTTAGCGACATTTTTCATACATTAATATTTATTCTATAGACTCGAACTTCCATATAAACTATTAGTTCACAATTTGTTCCAAACTAAAATGGCACCAAAACGTCACTGTTATAATAACCTATTTATTCACTTGAATAGCAAATAATTTTACTTATTTGACTAATATTTTTTTATTCAAATTCAGCTTTAACCTTAGAGTCGACTTCTTGTATCATGAGCGCCACTCCGTACACAACCACAAGTTGTCAATATTGACCATACTAAAGTCAGTTTGAATGGATTGCAGTTCAATTCAGTTGAACACAGTGAATGTTCGTAACGCCAAATCTAGTACGTAGTACATATACATCGATGTACAAATAATTAGATAAGCGTTATCATAATATAAACACAAATATAAAATTTCCTATTTAAACATTGAAATAAAACTACTTTTCCGTACCATTGAGAAACTCAGCAGTAGTTTTTCGTAAAATATGTAAAAAACTTAGGCGTATTTTTAATGAGTCAAATTAGCAAGTTTTATTGCCTATGAATAATTAGGGTACCATTTACACAATAATATTTAACGAACCGTATCAATGACATTTTACCCAAAACGTCAATACAAATGGGCAAAAGATGTGCTAAAATTAGCTTAGGTATAATTTGTAACCAAATCTTAATTGGGTGTAAGATAAGCTTTTTTTTAAAGGAAATAAATAAGTACGGCCTCGTTAAACTTGAAAAAAAAATCTTATTTACTATAATGTTGTGAAATATTACGATGAGTTAACAAACTGGCAAAAGTTGAAAGACAATTTTTAAGATATTTTTTTATCTCTCTTTTATTTTAATGTGCTAAATCTGTATATATATTATACAAATTTATATTTCTAAGTAATTTTTTTTTTGAAACGGTTTTATTCTAATTAGGATGAGATTTTGTATTTTGATATCATGCGCTTCAAAAACAACTAGGTAATATATTTTTATTGATTAAAATAGTGGTGGCAATGTATAACACTAGAGGTTGTCAACCGAAAAAAGCGGTCAGTTTCCAACATTTTGGCTAATTCTGCACTTTCCACCTTATTTTTCATAATTTATGAATTGAAGGGTAATGTTTTGGATTTTGTTTCAATTTATATGGTCGTGATCTATTTAACATGTAAAATACATATATTCCGAATTGTCTAAAATTAACAACTGAACTAATTGGTCGCTAATTTGGCGCAATAGAGTATTTATATTTATACGTATTATTATAGCATATCCAATATCTTATTATATCGCAAGTCACACGTAACAAAACTATGACGTCCGAAATATCCTTTAGAGTTAGGTATCTAATTCTGCCAAATCGTTTTTAATTATGGTATATCAACTTGCAGAAAATATATTATCTAATCTTATCAGCTATTATTAGGTCTTGCCTAGATTTATTTTTTAGATAATATTACATTAGATAGTTCATGATAAAATAAACAGGGCAATCAGAATTTAACGGTCAAGGAAAACATCGTAAGGAAACTTGCATACCTGAGAAATTTTCTATAGGAATTTTGAGGGCGTCTGAAGTCTACCAATCCACGCTAGGCCAGCGTGGTGGACTAAGGCCTAATCCCTTTCAGTAGTGGAGGAGGCCCGTGCCTAGCAGTGGCACAGTACATAATACAGGGCTGATATTATAGTCAGGATTTTTGCCATTATGATAGTGCCTCACTATAATGGGTGATAAGTACTTGACACACTTTTTTTTTAACACCTTGAATTTGAACAGTAGTGACAATGACTCCAGCGACATCATAGATAACGTTAGTCTATGGTCAGTTAGAAGCGATAGATTGTGTGTTTAAAATGTTTTGTTCTCATTTACATAAAAAAAAATGTTGACTCGCCTTGTAAAGATTTTGTAAGCAAATAGTGAAATTTTGAAAAACCTCTTCTTTTATGAAATTTTCCATTTTATTTATAATGCAAAGCAACGATAAAGAAATTTTGACCGTGTAAAAATTAGGGTTTGTAAAAGGCGACGTAATTCGTATTAGTCGCGTGCTTGCATCAAAATTGATGCACGGGAACCGCATGGGCGAAATTAAACGTATTCTGATCTGATTTGATCAGTCTACAAAGGTGATAACTTACGTTATAATAGATTTGTTAGAGCTGTGTTATTAGTTAGTATCTTCTAAGTACGTGCGAACAATTGGTAATGCCATCTTGGGAGATCGTGATTTCAGTGACCCCGTTTCCACTTACAGTTTATACCTAAGCTGGTCTATGTAAACCGTTTTAAAAATGCAATTATTTAGTTTCACGAAGTTTACTAGTAATAACTTTTAATTACAATAAGTTATGTCTTTCGAAGAACATAATAATAAATTATACATATGTATTTTCTTTTAATGCATGAGTTTGTAAAGTAAAATTATATCAATAAATTCCCTTAGGTAATAGTTTCTATTGGATTTTTTTTGTCTCATATTGCAGATTTAGGTTACATAATTAGCTAATATTTGTGAATCCTAAAGTGACATACCTACCTAATATTACATATGTGGTTTAAATATAGAAAAATAAACGTACGTAGACATGTTATCTATAAAATATTACGATATCATAAAGCTAGTATTAAATTGGTTTAAAATTATCTGATTTATGTAAACTTATAATCTGTTAAAAATATATATCAAGAACAAAATAATTATTTTTCAACCTTATTTTCAAGGTTGACTTTCTAGATGGTGTTACATAAAATACAGAACGTCACATTTGTTTAATAAACTTGAAACCAATAAGAGAACGGCGTCACAAGGCAGGTTGGTAACAGAATTACTTAATTCCCGCCCTTTCCGAAACATGCAACCGTAACACACGCTAATCGACCTTGTGATGATTTTACTTTGTACCCTTCACCGGTAGGTACTCGTAATTTATGTGTGAATTATCTTTCTATGCGTCATATTACTTTTCCATTCAGTACTTACTTCTTCTTACATTGCGTTGCGTATACTTATTTGGTGCACAAATCACGTTTTTCATGTGATAGTTGATATAGAATGTTAAATATTCAATTCTGTAACAGATTCCAACGATCTTGGCCATTTGCCATTGCTTTCACTGTTTTCCAGTGAACAACATTTCAATGTATTTATTTAAATGTTTATTCAAATCTTCAATTCAAGCATTATCGATAAACAGTGTCCATGACTTAACTGAGTTTTAATTTTATCTGATACCTACGTATAATGTAGGAATGTAGATTAATAAATGGCCTACTTTAGAATTATTGCGGATTTAGGAGGACATAATCCTGACAAGTTTTTGATATCAGTAGCTGCTATAAAATTCATATGATTAAGATCTAACTCGCACAGCGAAAAACTGTGAAATACTTTTATCCCCATAATAATTAAATAGGTCGATCTGGAAATCTTTGGGGAAGGCCCATTTTCAGCAGTGAGCATCCTGCGGCTAATTATGATAATAAAATTGAATAATATTATACAAGTAAATACACCCACTTGAGATATAAATTAGATTACATAAAAGACAGGTTTGGTAAAAATCTAGCGCGATAAGCTTCTTAAATTTAACGTACCGCTTTTTGTGTAGTATTAAGTTAGAAGGCGTGTTTTACACGAGATCTGAGATGCAATTTACGAGGATGGATAATCTTGTCATCGAGTTCGGTGTTAATGAGTTAAATTGGTCAATCAAGTTTTTGAACTTACCTTTTGTAACAGAAATTTTAAGTCTGATGCTATAATCACAATACTAAAGAAACCTAATATGCCTATGCATATTACCATTGTTTAGTAATTCTTTTATTATAGGTATGTCATCTCCGATAATTATGTATATTTATAACATAACTATGCATTACTATTTTATGCAATGTTTTTATTTAGTGGGATGCAGTAAACAGTAATAAGATTTTAATTAGTATTATAAATGGTTTGACAAAGTACCGGTCTGTCGCCATATTCTAATTAAAAAAAATTACACAACAATGAAATATAGCTTTTATTATTATCTACGTATAATTGATATACATCTATTTAACTCGAGACTTAACAAAGATGGGGTAGATACGGCAAGTTATTTGATTAGCACCTCCATTAGTGTCGATAATGCGTCATTTTATCATCTGTGTCGTGATCTATCACTTTACTTGTTAGCAAAGACACACAAGTAAAGGCTTTCGTAATAAACATCATTCATTTATTATTATATGCTACGTGTTTTAAAATCTACGAGTATGACGTATGGAAACCCGGGCATATTGAATAACAAGTTTATCAATACATGTTATAATTCTTTAACCAGATTAACCAAAGAAAATAGATTGGTAAATGATTACTCAATTTATTAAGACGAGCTGATTCGAATTTGTGGCACGGAAATAAAATGTTCTTTTTACGTAACATTGTCAAGGTTCGATGTGCTTTAATAAATCGATCTAAATATAACTTGTTACTGATATATTAATGTTTGAACTCGATATGGTTTCTAATGAGTAGATATTACATAATCCATTTTATTTGCGGACTCTACATGTTTTTCATAACATGACTTATCGGTAAAAAAGTGTTATTTATATAAAACAATTGCATAAACTATCGTAATTAATGTGAGTGCATTAAATGAACTTGAAAATGTTATTTGTCTTCAATGAGGGCAAATAGGATTTTTTACTCGCAAAACGTGGCGCTACGAAGATACATATTGAGGTGACATTGGCGCTTGGCACACATCTAGCTCTGTTTTGGTTTACAAACAGTATAGCACGCATTACCCTAATCATTATTTTTAAAACTTATTTTCGTAAGATACATATGGAAAATTTTAAGAAACAAAATCCAATCTCGCCGATTCGTCTTATATCGGTGATATGACAAGTCGTGACGCACTGTACTCCAAGTGACCTTATTTTTGTCGGCATTTGTGGATGGTTATGATGGTTTATTTTGATCGTTGTCAAATGTTACGGGTGATGACCGTTTGTTCCGAAGTTTGGCGGAGTGAGCGTAAATTTTATTCTAATATTGTAAGTACGAAATTTTCTGTAGGTATGTAGATATGCGATATTTGTTATATATGAATGGAGAAGTACGCAGAGATAATTTTATATCGGGAAAAGTTTTCCACGCGAGCAAAGCCGCGAGCATTATTGTATCTTCTAAACCGAGAATGTGCTCGGTAGTTACCATGGTGACAATGGATGTAACATACGGTGATGCTCATTCTTCTGAGTACGGTGACGCAAAAAATAAAAAATTCTCGCCATGTTGCGGTAAAATATAGAACCAATTTCTTGAACTGGCAACGTTAACTTTAAAACGAGTAAGCATGAATGGCGTCTTTTAACCAGGATTTGTTTTCTTTTTCCGGTCTAAATGATATGCAAAAAAATCAAAATGTTGTAAAAAGTAAGCGTAAAGATACAGCTACAGGACATAGCAACACTAGTAGGTGTGGTTGGTACAAAGTCGCAACAGTCGGTAAACATGGTAGTAATGCGAATGATAAATTATTACAGTTCATGGAACTTTACTAAACAAAAACAGTATCATAAGATCTTTATAAAAATATTATTATATTAAAAAGAACAAATTATGATAGCATGGGTCAGTGATAGTCAATCTCGTCTCGGGTGATGTTAGCTTACGAATAATTATGTCTTTGTTGTGATTTGATGGTCTTTATAAGTTCGAAATCAATTTCGTTATCGTAGAAGAAATTACTACTTTATCGATTGGTCAAATAATATTTTTTACCTGCTCCGTGTAGCTTAATATCTTAGAAAACTTAAATTTAAAAAGTTTCACTAAATAGCAGTTGTTCATAAAATTGCGAGCAAAGTCAGCAGGGACGAATAAATAGAACGGCGAGTGCACAGGAAATGTGTCTTCCGTTTCTCTTATTATCTTCATTCGCAGACTAGGAATTTTAGTGTTAACGTACTTAACTAGACAAACTACGAGATAAAAATAACTTCGAAATGTTATCTTATTGATTATATTGCTGTAATTAAAATCTAAAGTCTAAACAAAGGGATGTCGCTTATGGTTAGATACATAATGAGTAATAACATACAAAGTTTTGTAAGTTATATGTGGAAGTCACGCATGTAACTATTATTGGCATTCTAAAAATGCTTTCTTATACTTTCGTATACTACACATATTCTTGTGATACGAACTGAGGGCGTGCGGAAGCGCAGGCAATTTAAAAAAAAATGTAGTTATTTTCATGCAATAATATATTCCAGAACGTTCTATTGATCTATAAAAATACTAAAATTCCCAAATCCAAAAGCATTTCATTAAAAACGTTTCATACCACCATCTGTCCGTGGTAACATATTATCTTACACATAATAATAATATACATATGAGTATCTACGCGCTTACCCAGTAATATATAATCCTCTATGCTGTACACAACTAAAAATCATTAAGCCTAGATTCTAGGACAAATAAGATACTAACGATTAACATTTATCATTTGGTATTAATGACATTCTGTATTCTTTTAAGCCAGATAATGTTAGTTAATTATGAATTAGGACTTATTTACCAATTAACTTATCTCTAAGAACAATTATTTAAGTTAGACTGTAGGAAAATAGAATATAACCAGTTTGCGCATGTTTATCCTCAACTAATTCTTTGTATCACTGTAAGTTAACAATATGCGATTTTTCAAGAATAACGTTTGTGATTTACGTAAATATCTATCTATGGTTACATGCCTTCGGTATATTGTCTCGTGAAGCCTTGGCTTATAAAGCAAAACTAATTACCGTTACAAAAGTATTAGTTCAACTATAGGTATTGAGGATCTAGGCCTTGAATGTTTCGTTTACTTACGGTTTTTGTAGAGAACAGGTTTTAATGTAAACTGAAGCTCGGTAGATAAATGTTTATTTTACTTGACAACAATTATCAAAAATACTTTATGGCGATGATACAGTATTTATTTAAATATTAATAGAGATAAAGCGTTTGCGACTTGGACAACACTAGAGGCTTATAATAAGCCTTCCCTAATCTCCATTTTTCAAAGTTCATCAACGCAGATGCGTTTACTTGCGGTGCTATTTTCCTGATAGTCATTGTGATATCATCTTATTCAAGTTTGATCCTTAAATCAGGTAATAAAGGCAACTTTTTAGCATCTAACATACCAATTTTAATATGTGTCTTTTCGATTCCAAAAACATACGTGAACGAAAGATTGGATATAGCCATTATCAAATATGATAAAAATAAATTGAACAAACCAGGGACATATGTGATGTATTCATAAGCTCATGCTTATCGTTCGTAGTACTCGACTGTACAAAATGTATAAAGCATCCGTAATAAAAGGATTTCGATATAAGACTTAACATAAATATTAAAAATCTACGATAGCAACATGGCCAACTTACTTAATTTTCAATTGTGTAGAATAATATTACATGAAGTTATCTTTAAATCACGCTTTTTTAATCCTTTTACTTAATACCTATATGGTAGAATCATGATAATATAGTTAATACTGTCTATCGGGTGAATAGTGATGTCTGATAAGGGTCTCCTATTACGAAGTGCCTCATTTAATTCGACCGTCTGCTGGTTTCTGCTACAACTTCACATTTTCGCATTCTGTTTCTTATTTTAAAGTAATGATATCAATGCGTCTATTTCATTGTTGTTATTACACGTATGCAAGATGGTTTATCAGCAATCCCCAGCTCTTAAAATTGTATCCGTGGAACTGTTATATTAAAGCGTAATATAAATAATGAAACCTTATCATAGCATATTTAGTACATCTCTAGGACTTTGTTTGACAATCTGCTTTGGAAACAGATAAAATATGAACTGATAAGAAATTCTTTGTATGCGGCGGTTTTTTTCTTTACGCATTCCCAATTTTAATTAGATACTTACAATAACGCAAATATTGCTTAAATGTATGTACATAATATAGGAACTCTTTCATTTATATCATGCGTGTATAATTAAAATAGGTGTGAAATTACAACTCAAACATCAGTTTACGATAAAAGCAAATAAAATAGAACGTAATAAATTTATCTATCTATAAAAATTTAAAGAGATAATCCTACTAATATAATAAATACGAAAGTTTATGAGGATGGATGTATGGATATATAGTTATGGTATATATGTTTGATCCTCTTTCACGAAAAGAACTACTGAACGCATTTGGATGAAACTTTAAAGTAATGTTGGTTATACATCATAATAACACGTAGGCTACAATTTCTGATGGTTTTGTGTAATTTGGTCATAATATCAAGTCAATCGAAAAAAAAAATATCCCGGAAAACTCCATCACGCAGGCGAAGCCGCAAGCAAATGCTAGTATTTAATACGCCATGCAAACGCAGTCAACTCATTCTCTAACAATGATAGTATTAAGAAACTAATAACAGTTAGTTTGTCTTGTTTACAGCGTCTGTGCTGCGCCTAAGTATTGGGATAGATGCATTTAATTTAAATTCTGTTTTAGATTAAAAATAATGCAATCATTGTAAAGCTTATTATGTGTGCACGCTGAAAGTGTTACAAATTGTCGCAAACATTTTCGTTTTTTGTTTTAACTTGAAGAATCACGCTAGGACTACACAAAATAAATAGATAATGAGTTTATAATAATTATAAAGGTCGTTGTACTTTAGTATTGCACTAAAATTATAAGTGGAAAGTTAACGAACATGTTTTTATCTTTCATAGTAGTTAAAGCATAATTTTTTAAACGATTTTGTACAAATTTGGTACACATTTATACCTTATTGCTGGTGGTAGGATACATCTTATATCCGCGCGGATAGCGACCATCGTACACAAGGTGTTAAAACACGCCATACTGACACATTTAAGTGTTTCACGTTCCCGGATCAGCTTGTGTATATATTCCAACAGGCTGTTATAATTGTGTAGATTGTCGAGGGATAATCACCTCTAGTTAGTCAACATTCTATTGGACCCCACTCCACTTACCATCGGGTGGTCACTCTGCCATGCTTGTATAAGAAAAAAAAAATCCAACTCCTTGATTACCGCGTACCGTGCTATTTACTATTCTGAAAAATGTCATTTGGGATTTTTTTCTGGGAAAATCCTCTATGCAGGCGGAGCTACGAGCAAAAACTTACTTATAAAGTACCCATGTACAAGCCATATTTTTATTACACCAAAACTTCTTTGTCACATTGAGTAGTGTTTATCATTGCATTAACTAGATAATATTTATAACTAGATCTAGATCATACATTTATTACGGATTTCTTTCCTTATTGTTCAGATTGTTTTTAAACTAGTTTAAGCGTTTATGGGACCTACTTTTACACTTTATCATGTTTATTAAAACTAATTTCTAGATTTTGACAATGATAATAATTTTGAAATTGTTGTCATAATGCGGCTACAATAATATTATTACTTTAATATTCGTATACTTAGGTAAGTGACAGCGCTGGCTGAGACGCAAAACTTCTCTGTGGTTTATTTGGTAATTAACGAAATAATAATTCAATTATATTTTTCGTCACGGAAGACGTTCGTGACAGTGCTGACGATGGCGTGCCGTCTACAAAACGAACGATCATGACTTCATTTCTGCATTGAAATATTATGACACTCTTTTAATCTCATCAGTACCTAGTTCCTTTTTAACTAATATCATATAAAAGTAGTCTTTAAATTTCGGTTTTACAAATTCTTTTAGATCCGAACCAGAACTAGTGGGTTTACCAGTAAAATTTCAAATTATATTAGGTGCTTAAAAGCACTAAGGTAACAGAACCCTTGAAGGCCCACCTAATTTTAAAATATTTATTAAATCGTGCAAGACAAAATACAATAAATTGCAACATCTCAAAATAACAAATAAACTATTTTGTTTTTGTATTACAACATAAAAAAATCACAAAAACATCGTCTTTCTTCGGTCAACTGCGTTATATATTTTTCTCATTAATAAGTTAAATTGGAATAAATACAAAACACGTTACATAATGCATAATATATAGACAATTCATCTATCGATTCTATTGGCATACTTGTTAAACAAAATAATTAATATTGAGACAACATGTTATTTACAACGTTTTGTCTGCATTGCTTGAGTTTATTTTTGTTTTTTGATGTAAATAACACAAAGCATCTGAGCGTGGTGAATGCATTTATAGGACAATGACCCAATTACAAAAAACAAAACATTCCGTTGTACTAATTTTAGTACTGTTATTTATAAAAGTTATCGTCTATGCACTAGTGCATTGGAAACATCTAGGTTTGTTGATTAGCGTACATGATATTCTGTAGGTAATCGCCCTGTCTTTTACTATTAGGTACAGTCTACAGACTTATTGTTCGCGTTTGCGCTAGTTGCGTTAATTAGTCGTTTGCAACTGGTATGAACATGCAAGTATGTGAGACGTGACGAGATTGCGTTACGACAAACCTTTTTGTTCTTTATGCTGGATTGTGGGAAATACCATTTTTGTTATTTTTTTTATTCCATTCACGTATTGCTTTTACGTGTTCTGAATTAAGTAGATCACTAATTGCAAAAAAATGATTAACGGGACCCATTACAATTTTAAATATTTAGTTATAATTGCCAAAACTAAAATTAAGTACTTTATTTAATACATTATTTATGAAGACGTACCGCATATGTCCGTGATCGGCTCTACATATTAAGTATATTCTTTGTCTTTAGCATGACAGTTTTAGAGAAGGCTATAACATGCAACTCAAACTGAGTTGTGCAGAAGAGCAAAATCCGAAGTGGGCAGATTCCGCCCGGGGACATAGTACTATAGGTGATGGCATATATCGATAAATTTTGACAATAATATAAAATTCCAATAAATTTTTAGGGAGTAGACCGTGCACAGAGAGCCCTGCATACTCCTTAATGGAATATCGTTAGTTCTGAAGTTTGAGTTAAAGATCGCGTAAAATCCTGACAAAGAATGGAAGTCATATGTTTTTTATTAATACGTTGACATACGTGTGTCGAAAATTGTCAGAGAAAATAGCGACATCGCCATTCGGCAACGTCAATACGATAGAGTCTACGTCTTAGTATCAATTGTATTACCGACATAATACTCAACATCATCGATAGACATTCATAAGCATACACGTTGATTCTCACGTAACATAATATAACGTGGGCATAAAAATCACTGTACCCGGGCATTCGTTAGTAATGAACTATAAAACCTTCATAAAACGTTTATCAGTGACATTGTTATCGGTCGTATTGGACACTATCGGGGTCTCCATCTGTGTCAATAATTATTGTTGAGTGACGCGTGGCCCGTCTTACTTGTCTACACCATTATTAACAAGTCCTTGTAAGTCGGGAAGTGAATAATTTTTAATGATAATTAATAATTTTATATAAATATTTTGTTTAAAACTGCTAATAATTTGATGTTTCTAGACGTTCTGGCAGCTGTTGTTTGAATTTGATCATGTGACCAGACTGACTGATCGATAACTTATATTGGTAACTTATCCTGTGTCTAAACAAGGGCGGTAACTGTTATATAAACAAGCTTTGTTGTCATATCGATTAATTATTCAATAACGACATTAATGATTCAAGGTTAACAAAATAAATAATAGACGTAACACGGACAAGGTCATTTAAAAATAATCTGGTTTTTAAAGTGCGATCTAGTATGGTAGTGAAAACTCGTTTGGACGCTCGTAAAAATGTGATTAATGTGAATAATGAAGTTAGAGTTTAATTCAGAAAAGTAAAAAAAAAGCCACCCTTAAAATCAAGCAAGAAAGTTATTACAGAACTTACCACGCGAGTGACCAAAAGCTAATAGTTATGCTAACGAGGGCGTCAATAGACAGCTAGAAATTTAAAACTATGAACCACGCATATTATGGATTCAAAAAATAGCCAGTAATAGTCTTAAATTTTAATAATAATTAGAAATTTATAAATTTTAGTTCCAGGCTTAATTTACTATTTTTGGATATCTATACATTTATATACTTCCCTACCCACTTTGATTAATTTATAATTACCGTCGTACTACTGGAGATTAGGTGTCAATATCACTGTATACAAACACCTGTAATAACGTCTCAAGATACAGGCTTAACCTAGTGTGGAGAGGGGATGGGGTGCTCGATCCCCGGCACTTTAAACATTTTACCTTTTTGTTGCATGTACCAGTCGTTAAAGGAGAAAGCAAAGGGAGGGAGTGTGACTGTTATTTTTTGTTGAAATAACTCTTTTTTGCTCTAGCCCGATTACTTTTAAGGGCTAATTTTGGGTCTCCTGCGGGCGACAAGAACCCACGTTATGTCACTGTATTTTATGATAAAGAAAGATAATAAATATGTTGTCGTTTACACTCAATATGCGTACTAACAAGTTAACCAATTAAACCTAGTAGCTGCTATCAACGTGTAAAATTTTACATTGAGTAATTATTTAACCATTTCTAATTTTCCACTCTCAATAATGTGCAAACAACTTTCAGCTATCAAACACAAAACAAATACTATCAGTGTTTCAAGACGATCTTATATTAGCGACATCAATTAAGTACTTACAGATTTAAGTACACGTGAATTAACTTTAACATAAAGTTCATGTTTATCTTAAAATTTACTCTAAGCTTAAAAACATACATACTTACATCACGCCCTTATCTCCGAAGCGGTAGGCAGAGGTGCAACCAGGGCACTTTCGCTAAGTGTTTTCTGACGCCTATCGTCTTATCGGGTAAAAATTTTTGACTCCGGGCTGATAGTGAGCAGAAAAATTCAATATAACTTTGTCCTATGTGGAATTCGAACTCAGGACCTCTGAGCGGAGTCGTATCACGCAGGCCACACACCTACGCAATCGGCGCACGAAAGCTCGAAGCTTAAGTATAAAAACCATAAAATAGTTTGTATTAGTAGTACTGTTCCGCTACGTAGAATGGCTGTTTTCTAATACCAAGGAAGTCGTGCGTTATTCTAAACAAATACAGTTTGGCAAACATCACATACATAACCGTGAAAATTTAACGGATAATTTTCAGGCATGTTGGTTTCCTCACAATTAGTTAACGATGAATTAAGGCGAACAATTTGTTATAATTACAGTTAGCTGTTCGAACCAGTAATATATATCTCAGTGGTCCTTTTTACTCCTCAATGGGATGTCGGCTCTTATCAATACACATATTGACAGGAAATAACTCAATAAAAACAACTATTCCTCGATTATTTGTGGAAATAATAAAATTTAATTTTATAAACGGTGGTCGACATCAGTCTAGTTTGACTAAACGATACACAATATTAGGGCTTTTGAATTAAGGCAGAGGTAAAAGAATACTTGATTTGGCTTTTTAAAATGCCCTAGCAGATCTTATAGGTACTTGAAGGTGCCTGAGCTTCGAGTGCTTACCCAAAATGTTTCATTGAATCATTGAACACAAACATAGAATAACTAATTCGAACGTTCAAGGAAATATGCTTCACGTCAACTTCAGCAATAAAATGCAATAATCATAAGCCGCACTGTCAATATTAATATTATGTGATTAATTGTTAAAACATTGAACAATTATAGATATTCATCACGTGAAAAGACGTTATATGTAGGGGGCGTGAGTCGGTCGCGACAAGTACTGAGCGGTGGAGTTCGCAGGTCACGGGAGGCCAACGTCGATAGCGTTTAGGTACTCTATTGTATACAATGACCAACGCATAAACATTATTAATTGACGAGAATGTATCAATCACACCCTTAAGGACTATTAAATCTTAAATCAAAATATTAGTGCTTAAATAAAACCTTAGGGCAATTAAAGTTAATCGAAAAACTAGAGCTTGAAGCTAGATAGCTTTATAGATATAAAGCATATACATTTTGTTACGGTAGATACCTTAGGTGACGGTTTTATGAAACAAGTTAATAACTAATTAAAGATATGGTAATCACCTTAATTACAGTTTTTTTCTCATTGACTTTGAATTGATTTATTTCACGCAAGGTGAAAGAGACGACAAATTGATTAGATTAAAACTGACTTGTAAAAACGATTATTGGTAAGAGAAAAATGTTTAAAGAAAATTTAAAAATACCTTTAATAATTCTTAAACTATGGTATATTTTTTGAATATATTTGTTATTCGACACATTTTTATTTTTTTATTTCATAGGTCGCCAAACAAGTAAGATAGTTAGTTACTTAATGTTAAATATCTTTCTATTTAACTTTCATTACAAAAGAATTATACATGTGTAGGTAAAGTATAAATATATTAAACTGTGGTACTACTGAAACTGAATCAACCTATTTATTATGTGGAAAAATGTAACTACAGTTTGGTTCTAACATTTTAAATGACAGTAATTAAATTTAAAATAAATTTACATTTCTTAACTGTTAACAATTTGCTTGCGGATATTCCGCTAATTTATTTTCTTTATATATTTCAGGGGACTTCGGGCGCTATCAATGTTTCCAGTTCATACTACACATCCTGGCCGCGATGACAGCTGGCATGCACATGTTGTCTCTGGTGACGGTTGCTGCAGTGCCCGATCATAGGTAGGGAAAAAAAACAAAATATGTCGCCGCAATGAACGTCGCAAAACGTGCCCGTCTGATGCTTAAAGATCTTTGATAAATGTATATGTATACCACTCGCTGCAGCAAAACGTATCCTGAACCGTATTTTATAATTTAAAGATTGAATTTACAAAAGTTTCGTTAATGAGAGTGGTCCTTATATAAATGTGTAATGGGTTATAGATGTCCGTTTATAAAATGCCTTAAGTGTGAAACCAATTAATGAAGTACCTACGAGGGGCAGGGTGTCTTGTTTGAGAATGTCCATCTAGGTAAATATTCTCGTTTTGTTAACCAGCTGGTGCTGCCTATACGAAGATAATTTAATAAAAAAAATATCATAACATTGCGAGTTTTCGAAACTAGATACCCAATGCATCTTGTTCATAGTAATTTCATTCGTTGGATCATACTTAATTAAATATAATTTTATACATATTTTTGAACTCAACTGTACTTATATAGTTGTTAAATAATTATATCAAAGATTTTTATTACTTATCTACTATTTCCGCGCGTAGGTGCAACACACTGGTTTTCTTGCATGTGCATGGTTGGTTGGGAAGTAAGAGCAAATATTGAAAAATATGATATACTCTCTAATTAACGCGATTTTAAATCTAATCACTACATTTACATATAAGAAATACATTTTTGTGTGAAATATAAAGATCTAGTTTCAGATACAGATTTGTTACTATTGCAAGAGTGTGTGAAAGGAATGGGTTTGCCTTTATAACATATCCTGCTTTCGGTTATAGAGAGTGTACAGTTTGCTTGTTTCGGGTACCAGGGTGACACAGACATGAAGTCAGCTTTTTTGTTCTATATGTACAAGAAGGGAGTGATATTATATTCGGTGCTACTCTGTTTGGTATAATGAACGTAAGTACAATCTTTTGTAACGTATCACATATTGTATTATGAGCTGCAAACCTCGGTGGAGGGTTATGCAATTGTTGCTTCGTATAATAAACTTTGTCATGTCTTTTTCGTTATTGTTTCGTCGGTGGCAGTCTTATCAATAAAGTTGTAAAGCATTGGTTAGGTTCGAGACTACCAGTGTTTACAATATATTTCAATATTATTTATGAAAATCTAAAATTTATATTAATCTAATTAAAACATTTCACATCCACGAACGATTTCCGCATGAGAAATTAATTCTAATACTATTAACATACTTGCAATATTACATTCCATAGTTATATCGTAACATCGACGTAGTAAACCATTAACCTAACAGGGACTTGGAAACCATGTGTCGAAATATTTTAATAAAGTACTTATTTATAATCAACCACAAATTGGGGAAAATTAATCTATATGAATCGTTCAGGATCACTTCGGCTTTTGGTACCCTTGAGACACAATGAAGAATTATAGCAGTTCATTGTTATTATTTTAAGGGTATATGATTGGCTATATTCAGGAAATTATTGCAACAATAAGGAAATATCTGCTTGTAAATAGCACACATCATCATCACACACATACTAGATATAAAATTAATGTGTTATAAAAATTATAAGAAACATCTCTTGATTTTCAGATGTTTTCTACCCGGAATAGACAGTGCAAATCATACGGAACCATGGAATTCATCACTGGTCTTAGGGGCTATACCGCTAACTGAACATGGCAAGCTAGATAATTGTAGAATGTTCGGAGATAATAAGACGGTAGTGGAGTGCCAGTCTTGGGTTTATGACACGACATTTTACACGTCGTCTCGTGGCATTGAGTGGGATTTCGTATGCAGTAGGCGATGGATGGGTGCTGCCCCACAAACTGCTTATATGTTTGGAGTTATTGCCGGTTCACTAATCTTTGGTCGACTTTCGGATAAACTTGGAAGAAAAACTGCTTTCGTTTGGTCTGGCGTTCTACAGCTTCTGTTGGGCACGGCCGTCGCTTTTACTACTAACTATTACACGTTTGTAGCAGTTAGGTTCATTTATGGTATTTTTGGATCAGGCTCTTATATAGCTGGATTCGTGTTGACAATGGAAATCGTAGGACCCAGCAAGAGAACAATATGCGGTGTCACATTCCAAATTATGTTTGCCGTTGGGATAATGTTACTCGCCGGTTGGGGATATCTTCTAGACAATAGATTCTATTTACAAATTATTTATGCCTTGCACGCAGCTGTATTACTTCCTCACTGGCTAATAATGGACGAGTCCCCGAGGTGGCTTTGGTCGCAGGGACGTGCTAAAGAATCCGTAGCTATTATTGAGAAAGCCCTTAAAATGAACGGAGTTACGGAGCCGGTAGACACCGCGGCGTTAGTGTCTCTATGTAAAGCAACTAATGCCAAGTTCGAGGACGAACAGTCGGCTGGAACGGGTGACCTCTTCAAAACACCAAAGATGTTAAGGAAAACGCTAATTATTTGCGCATGTTGGTTTACCAATTCAGTGGTATATTATGGCCTTTCTTTAAACACTGGAAAATTAAATGGAAATCCTTTCTTTATAATATTCTTAATGGGCATAGTGGAGTTGCCCGCTTATGTTATCATTACATACTTCTTGGATCGCGTTGGTCATAGAGCCCTTATAAGTGCAATGATGTTGTTGGGCGGAATAGCCTGTTTAGTCATAGTCATACTGCCCCATGGATCTTCTTCGACCACTGGAATCGTGATGGTTGGAAAATTATTTATATCTGGCTCATATTCTATAATCTACAAATATTCAGCAGAACTCTTTCCGACTGTAGTTCGCAGTTCGGGTGTAGGCCTTGGAAGTATGTGCGCCAGCGTGTCTGGGGCTCTCACGCCTCTAATCAATTTGTTAGATACCCTCAATCCCAAAATTCCAACAATTATTTTTGGATTTTTGGCTTTGCTATCAGGATTTTCCACATTGTTCTTGCCTGAGACGGTCGGTCGTAGTTTGCCCCAGTCAATGGATGATGGTGAAAAGTTTGGTGTTGGAGACACATGCTTCACTAATTGTAGTGGTCGGCCAATGACTGACAGTGTTCCAGATATTCCGGAAGCCATGGTGCCACTTGATTCAACAGGAAAGAAAGAGAAAGAATAATAGAAATAATTGATGCAATGAAACGTGTTTCGAACGTTAAACTGAGATGAGCAAGCTTTTTTATTAAATCTAAACTATTGATTTTTTATTTTAAACGCATAAGCGCCCGTGCATATCATTCGGAGTACTACTCTCGTACATTTTTCTACCGATGTAATATCCAATCTGAATTTAGATTGAAGTAAAATATCATTCTCCTAGATCAAACTATAATCTATTATAAGCTATTATTTGAATTACGTTTACATACTTAATCTTAAATCATCTCTAGAAAAATGCTCGAGTGGTTATCTTCCTGGGAGTTTAAAAGTACTACTTGGGCAAATCATATTATGAAAGATTCAAAGTTTTGTAAGAAACTTAAATAACATGAGGTACCTTTTACCTTATTTTTTTTAAATAATGTCTTTTCAAATATGAATCAATTAAAGTGGCTTTTTACATCCCAGGTAGAAGTTTACACTAAGTCAATATAAAAAGTAAGTCCGAATTAAGTTACTTAATTTTAAATCTTGATATTATTCACATATTTTTCCATTTTGGTCGTATGAAAATTGTTAATAATGGAATGTTAAATAGTTTCATATTACACCTTTTCTGGTCAAATACAATGTCATATTATACGTAAATAGGGTAGTGATGTAGGTACTTAGTTTTAATCCGTATTTATATGCTTAAGATTATCTAGTCAGCAAAAATATAACTTAAGCAAATCGTTCTTGCAGAACTGTTGTTGCTTGAGACTGGATGATTTTATATTTCTCAAATAATCAATAGACAGATGCTTTTACACTAAAATAAAGAACTAAAAAAAATCTACGTAAACTAAAACTAGAAGGGACCGTCTAAATTATTTAACCTTTATTTACCTTTATAAATTAGATTTATTGTTATATTAATAGAAATTTATTTAAAAGAGTGGATTATAAGCAAAGAGGCCATTAAATTATAATACGAATTGATACAGATCGTTCCCATAAGACTGTTTTAAACATGAACGCATTGAGTTGATATTTCTTGTGTACAGAACAATGAGCCGCAGTGGACATTGTTGGTATGTTTACCTCTCGTTATCAAATGCATTGATATTATGATACCACATATTGTATGTGGGCTGTTTAACATACCACATTTTGAGCTCTGATAAGCTTGTATCGACCAACAACGGCCTATGTGTAAATGCATATACATATATTAATAAATAAATTGTGGTTAGAATGACGCGATACACGTAGCGGTCACATGCTCAGTTAGCAACGTGCACTAATCGCAGCATAAACCAGATTAAGAGTAGGTATTCAATTATTGCATTATACAGCAACCGATGAATGTACCTATTATTTCAACTGTTCACATACTAATACATAGTATATATCTAGTATATTGATCACGGCTACTACCCTTAAGTGTAGTCTAATGTAGATACGAATATGCTTTGCTTACAATTCGGCCCATTGTTCAGTGCCATACACTGTAGATTTAATTTTTTATCTATTTCGTTGCAATATTCCGAAGAATAGGTAATGTGTGGTTTAATAATTTATGTGTATATTTGTATGTTTTTTTTTTATTAAATGCTGCTATGTCCTCTACATGTATCTGCATCTCTATGCAGCATTCATCAAAATTTATAAAAATATAAACTTACGAGTAAGTGTTAAATTTAAAGTAGAGGCTGGAATTTAAGTAAATTAAAACAAATTAAACAGTTTTAGACTTGATAATAATATTTATTAATATTATAATAAAAATAGTTTTTCCATACTAGTTGGTAGTATGGAAAAACTATTTTTATTATAAATAAAACCTATGAAATTGTTGTTTATAAAGTTTTCATACAAGCATTTAAAATTAAGCCAGAGCAATATAATTTTGAGTCATTTTATTTTTGGCACTACAATTTTACCAGTGCGCGTGTTATTTAATCTGCTAAGTTTTTTCTAAGTTGAATATGAGGTCACTATTGAGGAATATTGTTTTTTTAATATAAGTATAGAATAAGATATTAGATGTAAAAGATTGTTAAACATGTGACGGCAGAACGGAGGTTGATTCTACGTTTTGCTGTGTAACTACGTTATATTTATTAATGTACCTAAGTACATTTATTATTTTTGTAGTGATTAAAAATATAACTAAGTCATTAACGTTATTAATTTAGTCATCTTGCCAAATCAACGAACACTTAGCACTCGCATTTATTGACTTTTACGTAAAATTTAATGGCAACATTTATTAAAATCGATTATTTACATCTATAAACTAATTTTTAAATTATTGTTGACTGTATACTAGACTATTCAAAAATTAGCATTTATGTCGAATCAAAACGAAGCATGCTTTACTTATCAATTTGTTATAATATCACTATAACCAATTTTTATCAATTGATATTATTTCCAGCAAATTAAATTAGTATTAGAGTGGTATATACTTTTAATAAATAAACTTATAACTGTGACTTTTCGTTTCATTTCTTATCTTGTAAAATATTTATCTAACCCACAAAATTAGACACTTATGTACATACTTCGACAACCGAGTAGATAAATTATTCATCCTTATGGAGAATAATATTAAATTTACAACTTCGAATGGACAACCTAATTCGTGTAATTTGTAATACTCGATGTTTTTATATTGTATCTAGTAAGCTATAACTTGATGTTGCTTGCGAATAACCTTCTGACGGTTTGATGTTTTGATTCTAGTAAATAGCACCTAATTTGGAACAAAATCTATTGAATTTAGGTAATTTTGAATATAAACGTAGTGAGAAAACCCCGTTGATACAGCTAACTCTTAAAAATGTACCTACAATAAGCAATCTAGTTAAATCATATTTAGCTTCTTCTTTTTTTTGAAAATAGGACCTACTTATAATAATTAGTAATTTATACCTACTTACATATTGTACGTGGAGGCATAGGCCAATCACTGATGGTAGAGTGAATGATAAAACAACAAAAACTCTATTTTCTATTTTGTTGTTCAAATAAGAGTTCAATGGCTTAAAACATAGCTAGGTTGGTACACTTACTATTTCGATGTATTGCGGAAACTCCAACATTATCACGTCAAAGATAATTTAGCGCAGTAAACTAACTAACTTTTACAGCATAAACAGCGTAAAATTGAGAATTAGGTTTTATTAAACACTAGATGTTAGTGTGGGTACTAGGTGTTATTATGACAAAACGCTATAAAGTCCCTCAAAAACTGTAGCGATTCATAGCGCAAACTATACTACACCTGCGTCATCTACTTAAATACTCAGATTTATAAATTACATTATTTCCCATGGGGCTAAATTACTCGGAGAACCCGAAATCCTATGTTTAATCTAGGACTTTACCCGTGTGTAAAATTTTAGGTATTTTTTAAAAAATAGATGGTGCTGGCGTCATAAATTGTTTTATAATGTAAAATAATGTTATCGCAGGCGAAGCAAGCGAGCAACACCTAATTTACAATATTATTAAGAAAAGATAGGACAAGTAAGATAAGATACCAATAACTTTCATTAGATGGGAAGAATAAAAGATATTTGTATACAATTTAAATATAACTAGCGAGGTTATAGTATTTATACATACGTAGCAGTTCATTTTCCTCGCAGTCTCTGTGAACTTTACCAAACCAAAGAATGCATTGTTTAGTTGCATATGAAAGTTCAGAAAGAGCACGAATTCTGTGAAAAGTGATAAATTATTGGAAATTTATATCTAACTTTTATCTACGCCCCGTCCTATTCATATGCATAAGTTTGTTCCACACAGAAAACTAGCTCGTATCATTTCGGTACAATGATCCCTATCTTCATAATCAAAACTTTCAAAATTTTATTTAGTAAGATTTACTTTATAATAATATAAATACCAATAATAATATAATATAATATTTTTATAGATTAGGTAGTATAATACCTCTAGGAAAGCTTTGGCACGCATTACAGATAAACCGACAAGGCAACGTATAAAAGTTATACAAAGTTATTCATTGACATTTGTGTACTAGCAATTATTAATAAAAACATTGTTACTCTATTTAATTAAAAATATTTTGTTATTTAAATATATTTTTAATGTTATTATTAAACGTTTCTAGGTGCTGGATCGACGGAGTTGATACAAACGAAACAGTTGCGGCTTGGAATTCTACGGGGATATTGGATGCAATTCCTAAAACAGCATCAGGAGGTTTACACAATTGTCTCATGTACCAAAACAATGAGACTGTCACTTGTACTCAGTGGGTATTTGATACTACCTACAGATCATCGTCGCGCTCTATGGAGTGGAATTTAGTGTGTGAGAAGAGATGGATGGGATCCTTAGCACAAACTGTTTATATGTTGGGAGTATTTACCGGGGCGGTAACACTAGGAGGCATGGCTGATAAATATGGCAGAAAAACAATTTTCTGTTGGTCGGGAGTACTACAGTTAATCTTTGGCGTCCTAGTTGCATTCATTCCTGAATATTGGTCGTTTTTAGCTATTCGATTTTTATATGGCGTTTTCGGTTCAGCTGGATCTTATATCACTGGTTTCGTGTTGACTATGGAAATTGTAGGACCGAGTAAAAGAACTGCATGCGGTGTAGCTTTTCAAGCAGCTTTTGCTGGTGGTATCATGTTGGTAGCTGGATGGGGGGCTTTGATTGATAATAGACAACTTCTTCAAGTCATATATGGACTACACAGTCTTCTACTAATCCCACACATTTGGATAATGGATGAATCACCTCGCTGGTTATGGGCACAAGGACGGGCTAAAGAATCGGTTGATATAATCGAAAAGGCTTTAAAATGCAACAGATCAGAGGATACTTTAGATAGAGCAGAATTAGTTTCAAGAGGAAAGGTTGAAGCTTCAAAGGGTGCGGAGGCTCCTTCAGCAGGGACGACAGATTTGTTCAAAACTCCAAATTTAAGAAACAAAACCCTTAATGTATGCTTTTGTTGGTTTGCTAATTCTATAGCATATTACGGTCTCACTCTCAGTACTGGTAAACTTGAAGGAAATCCTTACTTAATCACTGCGATCTTAGGCTTTGTAGAGTTGCCCAGTTATGCTGCAGTTATATATTTTCTTGATGTTTGGGGTCGAAGGCCGCTTATATGTTCCATGATGTTAATTGGTGGAGCAGCGTGTGTTGTAGCCACTTTTCTCCCAGCAGGAACTACTATATCCACTGCCACTGTCATAGCAGGTAAACTTTTTATAGCCGGGTCGTTTGCAATTATCTACAATTATTCAGCTGAATTATTTCCAACTGTTGTCCGTAATTCAGCGTTAGGTTTAGGTTCAATGTGCGCCAGGCTCTCGGGTGCCTTAACACCACTCATTACTCTGCTTGATTCATTTAATCCCAAAATACCAGCGGTAACATTTGGAGTAGTAGCTATACTTTCTGGATTTTTATGCTTTTTCTTGCCTGAAACGATGAATCAACCCATGCCCCAAACGTTAGCTGACGGTGAAAAATTTGGAAAAGGCGACACGTTGTTTACAAGTTGCTTAGGAAAGAAACAGCGTGATAATGATACCGAAGATGACAAGATTCCTGAAGCAATGGTTCCTTTAGATGACATATCTAAGAAAGCGTGAGATGTGATGAATGGATTTTGCTAATAGTTTTGAATAGTGTTTATATAATAGCGTTTATTTAGTGAAATTATGAAACCATCCAAATATTGTTAAATTATATTATATGGTAGGCTTTTATGATTGTTAAAAAACAGTATTTTAGGAATCTGCTAGATATATGAAATGTGCGTAGGGTCCAAACGTAAATGTAGTTGTATCACTGCCAAGTTGTTGATTAATTAATTTGGTATATTCAGAAGAAGCCCCATTATTATTATTTGTAATGCGTTTTATA
The DNA here is from genome assembly GCF_014839805.1 of Manduca sexta. Classification (NCBI taxonomy): domain Eukaryota; kingdom Metazoa; phylum Arthropoda; class Insecta; order Lepidoptera; family Sphingidae; genus Manduca; species Manduca sexta. Next base: position 6,594,297 of record NC_051133.1, on the reverse strand, counting down.
TTTAGGTATATGTGAGAATAGCATTTCGTTCGACGCTGATTTGAATTAGTATTACTTAATACATTTGACGAGTATCAGATTTTAACTTTTTAATAGTTAATCTCTTATATATTTTACATGAATATACACACTGAATTGTGATGTTAGTGTCTGTGAAGTGACTAGTAAAGTAATTAAATAAGAATTGTTGACTTTTATTTTAGTTGAATATATGTACTGTGTGAATATTTATAGGTATTCACTATTTTTATGTGCCTTAAACGAAACTGAAATATATTTGTATATATATAGAAACTAATAATGTATTGATTTTTATATATGAAATGTACATAAATAAAGATATATAGATTTGCAGTATTTGAATTCATTTATTTGAGACCCCTATTAGGAAAGCAGAATGCTGTTTATTAAGTACAGCTTTAGGATAAAGCTCCATTCATTAAATTTTCCATGATTCTCTCCTTTTAAATTAGGAACATGAAAAGACCAATATAAAACTCAATATAATTTTATATTTACACCAAACAATGGAAATCACAGCAAGATTAAAAACATCACATCAACACATGGTACATCGATGTATAAACATTTAGTATTAATAGATAAAAGGTAAGTATGAGTACTGTGTGGTCTTAAGATCCAAAACACCGAATATTTTGTACAAGTAAGGGTGTTACACCATTGAGATAGATACACACATTTAGATTTTTGTGAAATTACAGATTACTTAGTAAGTGAAGTAAGTAGCATGAAAATTATTATGAACATAACATTTCTCGGATAGTGCTACCAAATATAAGTGTATAAAATTTTATAGCACATAGCAAATAGAAAAAAAAAGATTTAATATTTATAAGATTCGAATTGGCCGCTTTAACAAAGATGTATTTACAATAACAATTTATAAAAAAATATAAACTTAAATAAAGGAACTTTCATAATGGTGTCACCATAAATCATTATTTTTGATACATTTTTGTATTTATATAAAACGACTTTTTATGTACTTTGTAAATCACTTATAAAAACTACATCTAATAATATTAAAATTTGAGAATTACATTTCAATTTCGTTTGAATTTTGATTAACGGGAGTATACTGAGTAATTTGGATAGTTACAGTATTCCTAGCAATTATCTAAGGTCAGCAACAATATTATCTGCACAATTTTATAATGAAAAATTAAGCAGCTTGTTACATTACAGCAAATTTGTTACTTATGTTCAAAACCTGAAAGTGCAGTTTCATTAGTGTATATGTAATTTAACAATGGACATTCATAGAATATTTACTTGCACATACCTAAATATTGACTTGAATTTTCCACAGTTGAGATTTTTGTCAGGAAGTAATATTAAACAAGTGTAAACTTGGAGCACACACCTACTTACACAGTAAGCAACTTTTATTGTAAATGAAAGGTCTGAAATATTATTAAGCAATTAGCTCTTTACTAATATTATTTATGAAATTGAAATCTATAAACCAATAATATATTTCTGGTGAACATCAGTAGATGGTCTGCTATTCATTAATTTTAAATAATAAGAAATAGAAACAAAATACTATAGTTTCACAATAAATAAACCAAAATCGTTGTTATCTACTTCCTAATTTTGCCTGTTGTAAAAATAATTTATTATTTACAAAATATTATGTGGCATTTTCATTTATATATAAATATCACAAAATACTAAATCTCTAAGCCTACCGATTTAATACATCGCCTAATTGTCCTAATAATTCAACCAGAGATGTAAAAAAAATACATGAAACTGCTAAGTCGTTTTCTGTTTACACCAATCAGACAAAGTTTTACAATATAAGAATATGATTTAATTAAAAAATAAATGTAACAACTGATAAGGTATGAACAATTTTTTAAATCTAATGTCAGTTTGCAGAGGACAAAATGCGAGGATAATACATCATCTTGTTGTCAAATTAAGTAATGAATATTTAAATAGAATAAACAACACTTTACATCACAACAATTACATATTCATAATGTAAACATATAAATATTTCTTAAAATAAATTACCATTTCATGGATGGTGCTGCATCATAAACAGTTAAATGCTACATGTTGGGAGAAAATAATAAACAATATTTATTGTTATTCTCTATGCACATGGTGGTGTTTTGCAGTAAAGAGACAATAATTAAGAGTATTTGATCCTAAGACCTTTTTGAGCAACCACCTTACAATAATACTATGGGGTTAGTGAAATAGTTGAGAAGTCACAAAGACTGATATGTTTCCAACTATTGTCAATTTTGTATATTTACTAAAAAATTTCAACATAGACTTAAACCTTAATTTTTTCAATGACGTGTCAAAATTCGTATCAATGCTGCTAAATGAATGATAAATATATTACTAGTGTAATAACGCAACAAACCTTATGTTTCTTTAATAAAATGTAGCACCAATTCACCTCTTTATGTGTATTGTTAAATTTAATCAGCAAAGCTACAATTTTTATCTTCCTATTGCCATAAACTATTCAGTTTTCTGTTACTCATCTATTTTAAGCTGAACAATGTTACCTCTTTGGCTTCACATATGCATATTTTCATGTAACCATTAAAAGTATTCATATGACTACTCTAAAATATAAAGTTGCTAAGTAATTTAAAAGGCATGTGTATCAATAATCGGGACAACGGGTATGAGGAATTTTTTGGGTGAGTGGTGATGCTGATGTATCTGATATGGCAGTGTGCACAACAATAGCAGGTTGAGTAGGTGTGGGTGCATGGAGTTCATGACTTTCTCCTGGAGCCAGGCTAGCCAGCGCTGCCAAAAGATCATGATTCACTATAGGTTCACCCTCTTCACGGGGCTCCCATCCCACTGGAGGACTAGACGGTGGAGAGATCAAGAATTGTTTGACAGGCGCAGGCGGTCGGAGATTTTTCAACGAAACCGGCGTCACGGGTTGCGCGAAGTAACAATTGATGCATGAGTTATGGAACTGATACTGGTGTAGTTGCACGCGAGCATTAGCCGCTGCTAGCGGATTGTCATAATTCACACGTAAACGTTTGAAACTACGGAGCCACTGAAACGTTATGTTGTCTGAGAAAGTACGAAACAAATCTTCCATTTCTTTTTTCAGCTTCTCGTCAGCGAATATAGCGCTATGGATATTCGTCACTATAACAGACTTGGGTAAATCATCGAACTCGTCAACCTCCTCCTGGGTGTCGTTTTCTTGTTCTAAATTGGCGATATTGGGGTGAATATTAGGCATTCCATCTTCTGGGTTAATATAAACGTCGCCCTCTTGAAAGGAGTCGTCGTCCTCTTTGTGTGCCATTATAGCTTTAGATTTAACAAAACTATAGGCTTAATTTACCGGTTCTCAGCTTTATTACTAAAAATCAGAAAAAACATAATATTTATTGAATGACAGTGATGGATTGGCAACTTTTCAACATCAACAGCTGTCAATCGTAAGACTAGGCAGTATGGTCGAAAGACTATAGCTCTAAGGACGAATTGAAAAAAAAAGTCTTTAGCGTAGGTAATGCCAGCTAAGATATTAGTCACGTTTATAGAATATCATCTTTTATTAGTAGCATTTTGTTACAGTCGGTTCCATTCCGTTACATTAAACTTACATACCAAAATAAAATAAACCTTACGAAATATCAATATAATTCATTTCAGATAATACAGTTTCTATAGAACAATGAGAGAACCAATGCTTCATAGTTTTTAATTATTTCTAATGAGTCATCGGGTATAATTCTATTTGGATACCTTAAGTTAAAAAATATTTATCTAAATATAAAGGAAGTGTTCCTTTCATATTTTCAATTCCGATTCTGAATTCAGAACGCCATTCCGGATATGTAAGCCAAGTTTTGACCATCGAAGCATGATTGTATGTGTAGAATATCGATAAATAATCGATTAACTATTGCCGTATAATTTACACCTGACATCTCTATAGTAAATAGTAATCACTAGTTACTACTCAGTATTCAACTTTCTAGGTTATAAAAATAACAAAATAATATTGTTTTTATCTAACGAAGATATAATTCTTTAAACATCGGGTTCATTTAACGGTTTGTGATAAATATTATGAAAATGGCTGGTTTAGAGTCCATGATTGTCGAAGAGGTTAAACCTACAGAGAAACCGGTTGATCGGGAAAAGGTAAAATATATTTGTTTGTTGGATCGAAATTGATCTGTGTTTACAAAATACATATTATGAAGTTTTAACTATTTCGTATCTCATCGTTGGTTGTTACGAAATGCTTAAAAAAATTAAGCAATAAATACCCGTCACGATATTTTCAGACTTGCCCACTTCTGCTCCGAGTATTCTGTTCCACCGGCAGACACAATTCTCCAGGAGACTATGCACGAGGCAACGTACCACAGAACGAGTTACAAATTTACACGTGGATGGATGCTACACTACGAGAACTGACTGGCCTTGTTAAGGAAGTCAACCCTGAAACTAGGCGTAAAGGAACATACTTTGATTTCGCAATAGTGTACCCTGATATGCGATCTCCGACCTACAGAATGAGAGAAATAGGTGTTACCTGCTCAGGACAGAGAGGCGGCGATGACAATAAGACATTGGGTCAAGTCAAATTTCAAATTGGAAATTATTTGGATATTTCAATAACTCCACCTAATAGAATGCCACCACCAATGAGACGTCCCCAACCATATATGAATAATCGTCAATATTGATTAAAGTAGCGTCTTTATAATTTTGATATGTTATAACAGATGGCTAGTTAAATTACATTTTTAAGTCCCTGTTTCACAATATTCAAATAAATGTTATATGCCAATTAACCTAAATAAGGCAGTTAATGCTGAATGTGCATTAAAAAAATTAAAAATTTAAAAAATTATTGTGTATTGTGTTTACTCACAAATTGTGAAACAGGCCTTATAGTCCATTGAAAAGTTACATTTGGGGTTGCATTTTTTAGAGGGACGCAATTTTATTTTTTTGAAGTGTAGGGGGGGTCAGTCTAAAGCTAAAACCAAGTTTGTGGGGTCGCCACCCTTGTCCCACGGCCGCCATCTTGAAAATAGGGGTTGAAATGGTTTTACGATGTATCTCTTAAACTATTTATCTGACAAAAAATGTATAAACATTTTTGTTGCAAATTAAATTCTCTACTACTTAGGTTTAGTAACTTTTGTCGTAAAACCATAAATAAAAAGTTATAAGCGAAAATGTTAAGAAATTCAATGTTAAGCAATGTCCATTGCAACGTCATCAGAACGTGTGTTTATAAGGTTCATAATACTTTTTTTTTGTACTCATTAATACCCAAATACCCAAGGGACCATTAGGGAACAAAAGAACATCTGCCTGCTATTATTATTATTATTTCTATCCTCTCTTATTGTAAGAATAGCTGATAATATTGTGTTGAAATTGTCCTAAGTAAGTTTTTCATTAGCATTTTGACTTTTAAAAGTCTTTTAAAAGTCAAAATGCTAATAAAAAAAAAGTAGTTTTCACTAAAGTTAAAATCGTGTCTAAAATCATTCGAAATCGTCTGCAGAATTAAAAATAATAAAATACATTCGCACGTACAGAAATATGTAGCACAACTAAAAGATATAAGTTGAGCGACAACTTCAACACAATATTATCAGCTATTCTTACAATAAGAGAGGTTAGAAATAATAATAATAATAGCAGGCAGATGTTCTTTTGTTCCCTAATTGTCCCTTGGGTATTTGGGTATTAATGAGTACAAAAAGAGTATTATGAACCTTATAAACACACATTCTGATGACGTTGCAATGGACATTTCTTAAAATTGAATTTCTTAAAATTTTCTCTTATAACATTTTTATTTATAGTTCTACGACACAAGTTACTAAACCAAAGTTGTAGAGAATTTAATTTGCAACAAAAAGTGTTTGTACATTTTTTTTGTCAGATAAATAGTTTAAGAGATACATCGTAAAACCATTTCAACTCCTATTTTCAAGATGGCGGCCGTGGGACAAGGGTGGCGACCCCACAAACTTGGTTTTAGCTTTAGACTGACCCCCCCTACACTTTAAAAAAATAAAATTGCGTCCTCTAAAAAACGCAAGGTAAGGCCTAAAAAATGTAACATTTCAATGGACTATTAGAATAGATTAGTAAGTAGGTTTATATTTTACCTCTATGTCAATGATGATCCTGTATTTCTTATTAACAGTAACAATTTGGGTGATTAAGATATAACAATGTTAATCTAATGTGAATTTGCATGTTTCATGTCCAATTATTGTATAAATCATTGTAAACACTGTCTAATCCAAGGTAAAAATTGATCCATGAGAATAAAGTTTGTTTCGACATGCAGATATCATTTTCATTGGTTTATTCTTTCCATTAATTGCACCTGTTAAGGTGGTTATATCATTATAATATAAATAATTTACATGTTTTATTGTTCTGTTTCGATGTCATCATTTTAGGACGACAATGTCCTACTCATGGAAGTGTCAAGGAATTACTTACTACTTTATATACTGATTAGCTTTTTAGCTGCGGTCCCGCCTGCGTGAAAATGATTTTCCGGGGATATGAAGTAGCCTTTAGCACCCATGAAAAATGTATCTGCCTATGAATGAAAGTATTTTAAAATTCGGTTCAGTAGTTCAAGAGTTTAGCTCCTACAAGCTTCCTGTTCACAATATTAGTATAGATAATAACTTTACTGATCTCATTAATTACTTACTTATTTAATAGATATTAATATGCTACCACGGAAACTACGCATGTTATTCTTCACACTAAGTGATAGTCCTTCACTCCAGATATTCCAGTCCCCTCACTCAAGATAACTCACAATGGTATCTTGAACTCATTCAATCTTCAATAGTGTTTCGAGTACGCTTTTCGCATAGTATTTAATGCCTGATGTTTTATCTTCTCGAGTCGTTGTAGATATATGAATTAACGGTCACTTGCCTTTTGTAATGCAACATACCATTCTAGTTCGTTGTCCAATATATCATTCGTATTTATCTGACCCTGGACATAATTATGATGCTGTGTCTGGCATATGAACAATGAACTATTTTGTGCAAAATATTGCATACAAGACCTTGGGAACACATACCATTTTGGAATTCCGGATTGGATCAAGGCCATCATGGTCAAGTCTCAAGAGTAGGTATTACAAGTACCTACAGTGTTCTATATTTGGAAGGATATGGCATTTACAAGCTTTACTTTGTGTAGGTAACTGGATTGGAGTTTGAACTTGTTTTTATTTAAATATTATTATCTTCTGTACTAGGTACTAAGTAGGTACCGGATAGGCGCGTAGGTAAAATAAGGATAATAAATACAATTTTGTCATGTTTTATTCATTTTAATGTCACATCTCATTTCCTGCGACGTCATAAGATGTTCTGCTGGATGACGAAAAAATGTTACGTCTTAATACTAGACCACATATACTCGTACTCGTACACAACAAGACATTACAAATATCTTTTCTTATATTATACACCCTAAAATAAATATACAATACTTAAATTCTAATGATTGGCCGTTGATCTAAATGGCCTCTTGGTTTTCTTACCCATAGCATTGAGATCTATTGTAATACCATTGGGTAAAACGGCTTTGTTCTCCTGATAATCCACAAAGCCCTTCTCCTCTTGTTCCTCTTTGGCTTTATCGCACGGGATACCAGTTTCGTAGTTGTATTCACGTTTGAGGCCGTCGGGGTCAACGTATCCATATCTGCCGCGAGTGATACAGTCTACGCCAATCGTCTCCTCCTTGAAAGAACCATCATCGTTCTCGAAACCCCATGTAATACTTCCGTCATCGTTTTCTTCTCTGTATTTACGGATAATTTGGGCAACGGGTTTCTTCTCCCTGGAGTTTGATGGAGTATATTTCTGTTGAGGGGCGCTTTTTACGGGAGCACGGTTAATAGTTTCCTGAGGCCTAGAGTATCTGATGGGCTGGACATCTTCATCTTCAATGAATGGTTTAGGTTCTGGTCTGAACACAGGACGCTGTGGTCTGCTAGAAAGAGGTTGAAGTCTAGCGGGTTGTGGTTTATTAAGTGGCTCGTTCCTTATGGGGTTAAAGGGTTGGGGAGCCAATGGTCTGTATTGTGTAGGCCTCACAGGTTCTGGTTTCAAAGCTGTAGGTGTCGGTTGTGGGAATGGCGATGGATTAAAAATGATCGGTGGTTTCGGTTGAGAAGTAGTCGTAATGTCGTAGAAATCGTTTTGTGGTTCAGGCGTGGAGTATACGCTGGGTGAGAAAGCAGTCGGAGTGTTGATTTCATATTCATCTTCCGGCTCTTCTGTAACGGGTTTTGCCGGCTCCTCTAGTGATTGAAGGCTGGGTCGTGGTGACGCGTCCACGGATTTGAAAGACGGTCTGGCCAGGCCGGGCCTTCTTGACCTGGGGATCGCGCCGGGTACTGGAGATATTCTCCCCTGTCGGAAACCGCCTTGTCTAATGGGTCCGCCTATCGGGATTGCACCGGGGATCTGCAATCTCGGTGGAGCAGGTCCTTCATTTTGAGCATAAGCTGTGATGGCACACAGCATACATATCTGAAAAAGAAACGAGACAAATTGTATTAGTTATTTATCGTGATCTAGGCACGTAAGACGTTGTTGTAATGCTATTAAGGTCTTGTTTCATTTTCAACGCGTGTTAGGTTGCTAACGGCGCATACAAAATTGGAGTGGTACATGTATTTTACGTTGTCAACGTGTGTTTCATTTGTGATGAAGAAATAATGGGTATTGCGATACATAAATTATATATATTCGTTTAAAAAATGATTATGTTCGGCTCAGTTTGACTGGCGGAATGTAGTCGTGCAACGAAACACGGCATACTTTCCAGTACAGACCTTGCTCGCGGCTTACACTTTATAGTTGATTTATCTACTCAAACGCAATCGTAGTGTAGCCTTTGATTCTATTGTATCACAAAGGTCTACGGTCTGTTATGAAACATCCATTGAAAGCTTACAAGGTTTATAAGGGCGATGTTTTGAGACCTTTAAACATTGTTTTCGACCATATCATAAAAAATTATAAACAACTTTCTGAATATGTAAAGTATGTAAAACTTATCAAATTAAGATGATATATCTCAATTACCAAAAGTCCCGGTAATCGCGATATGTGCGTTTCTATCATTTCACAATAATTCCGAGGGTTTCCGACAATTAAAACAATTAGAAGCGCAAAACATTTATCAACGGATTAACGGTTTCTGCAAAGGAAGGAATAGTTAATAGCCGTTGGTAGCAAGTAGCTATATCTAATTTATAAATACCAAAGTTTCTAGCAATTAGGTTACTTAGTAGACATTGTAAATGTAGTAAAGTACAAGTGTATGCAAATATGTATAGTCGTTACGTTGAGCTCTGTTACCTTGAAATTACGCCTTATGTTCATGTTTTGAAATGAAGTCGCCATTTACAAATGTTTTGGGTTGTCAAAATAATTTGATAATTTATATAAATAGTTTTATTATGGTCTTTCCGGTACTTTACTCTGACGTCAAGGTAGGTTGTTCTATCGATCCAACTCGTTACGTTGAACTCAACATTGTCGCAATTGTTCATGCAAATGATCGAGTAAGTGTATACATAACTACCAAAGCAATACAGTTTCGAAAATCGATGCGCGTTGTGCAACGTACAAATCTTTTGTTTTGTTTACGTCGCCGCGATGAAGTGCATCTTCACGCCCATGAAGTAAGAGGGTGTGAATGCGTGCAATATAAATGTCAGGTGTTTCATAAAAAGTATTTTTTTACGCAGAAATAGTGACGAAATTTTTTTATAGTAACTCAATACCTTTTTAGAAAATTTGGAAATCAACCGCAATTTATTGAAAAATTACCATCAATAAATGAAAAAAAAAGTAATAAATCGTTTGAAAGACAAACTTTTCGATAAATAAATTCACTATATATTCATTACCTTTAAGGCAAAGTTATTGAACTCGTGAATCGTTTAATTATAGGACCTTATAAAGACATCTTAAATTATATATACAGTTATTTGAGCAATGTAAGTGCATGACCAGCGGATAGGGCGGGTGCAGATATATCTGAAAGTGGTAAGGACGCCCGGCGAGCCCGCGCTTCCGCAAGTCAAGGTGACTCGTTGGAATGGCATAGACTAAATACCTAATTGTCATGTCGGACATAATAAAATATCGCAAACCTTTTAATATACAACGCAAAGTGAGATCATTGCCGTCACGCTAAGACATTAAACTGTATAACTTAATGTAACGTAGGTGTGTATTTAAATATTGTAATTTTCATGCTTAGGTGCGGTGCATTCAGTGCGGCTTGTTGGAATTCCTAAAAATAATTTAATTAGAATCAACTTCAACTCCAATTAACTAAAAACTAGTTTAATGTGCTTTTAAAAATGGCGCCCAAATTATTGGCTCTTACACAATTAAGTAACCACTAATATAGGATTAATATTGTCTAATGATATTTGAAATAGTACGACGAATACATTTTCTAATTATTAGTTAAAATATTTCTATAAAACGAACTAATTAATAAATGTCTGAGCTCATGGAGGCGTATGTATAGTTTAAAGGCAACAGAGCAGCGCTCGTTGATGTCTTTTGTACGACGCTCACGCGATTTTAGTCATTTAACAATTCTAGTGGACTCTTAAATCGTATACCGTTCGATAACACCGGTAAAGTAGTTTGGAAAATGTGCAATTATCTTTGCATGACTATGTTTATCATATAATAACGAGGCGTCGTAACCGTCACGCCTTGCTGAACAAACTCTAATAAAATGCTACTTGGCACCGGCGCCTACATGCCTGCATACTAGTGGACACAATTGTTCCTGTCTGCTAAAATGTGCATAATATTACATTGTACTTTTAACTATCCATAGTTTTGATTTGGACAAAGGTTGAGAAAGGTTTTTCGTACCAAATTAAATTTTACGACAATTGATGAATTATATACTTATAATGTTGATTCAGCTTACATGATTTCATCAAGCATATACGTATGATATGATATTGTGATAAGACTATATCACATTCTATCAGTAATAGCACGAAATGATGCGATGATTAATGAGATAACAACTGAATAGTGAAAGCCGAGTAAAAGCTGGAAAGTGCCATATCTCACATCACTTTTTCACATAATTATTTTCTTATAGTGAATGTTATTGTGTGCAAAATGTATCCATGTTGTCTCCTAAGTTTCTCTATTTGCGCCTGAGTCTAATAAATACGTGTAAAATAAATAAATGCTTCAATTAAATGAGAAATTAGTCATAATTTAATGGACTCGATGTAGTATTTTTAATATAGTAATTAAGTTACATTTGTGTAATATGATATTAAGTAAACTAATCGACATGACACAATTTACGTAATTAATCGAGTACAAGTATTTTGAAAACCGGGCGTTGCGTGAAATTTTGGCATAACGCAATGAAACTGTTACTTAATGACCAGTCATTTATGTTTTAAAATTAACTCATCAATTTATTTACTACAAAAAACACTAATGCTTATTACTCATGTCAAATTACGTGCTTAGAGGTCAAGAATAATTGGCAACTTTTTAATGTCTACTTGCAAATTACTTTTGCAGTAACCTTATTCCTATAAAGTATAATACATGAAGTTTCTAAATTAATGCCTAGTAAAATTATCATAAAATCTATGAGTAGGAATACGTAATGAGGTCGCTATAAACGCATGCAACAAGGTTACATTCATCTTGCTCTAATTAGTTTTAAACTAGTATTTTGATATTTTAATCACTGACAAATAGCTAGAAGCCGTGTCGACGTGACCAGTAATTATTGTTTAAACGTTTCTGCAGTGAATGGATTTTTATTGTAACTGTTGACATAGAACAAGTTATGCCTATCTAAATGTCTAGTCGCAGTAATATAACAGTGGCCTGGGTAACGTAACTACCCAAATAACGGGGGTATCGTAGTTACGCGATTTACGTAAGTCACCTATTAATATGACAACAGCCTACGGAATAATGTGCTTGAAATAAACAATCTGTTCCGCCTTATGAATTAAAAAGGGCATTGTGTGTGTGAAGGTGTGGCGCAAGTTTGACAGAGCGAGATTTGTGGCCACACTGAAATGACCTATCAGCTCACGATCAGTTTCAAGGTTGGCACGCGAAACCGATACTTCGAATGCCCGTTGGGTTATGTCGACCTGAATTCGATATTCATATTAATTTACCTGTATGAATTTATTATTCATTGAAATGCGATCAAACTAATCGACTCCATCGCAGTTTGCTTCGAGTTTGTGTTTACTTTGAACATTAGCGTTGAACTATCACATTGTAATGTAACAACATAATGCCTTTATTTATAGTGGTTCTATTATTATAGAGCGAGTGAATTGAGCGCAATATTATTGACAGGCTTAGACAACATTTAGGACTTTGTGCAAAATGAAAGTAATGCCATTGCAGTTATCAATTAAAATGTTTAATTGTATAAAACACTGAAATATTTCAAGGCTCACTAAGCTACTAAGATTTATTTTTTCTAAAATAAACTTAAAATTGTCAAAATTAAATAATTAAATTAAAAAAATATCAAAATTAACCCGGAAGGAAGAATAAATAAATGATGTAATTGCCCTTTTCGAAGGCTAAAGTATTGAAAACTCACCAGTAATGTACGCATGATGTCCTGCGGTCACACGTCACTATCACGCAGCGTACAACCAACAAATAAAGGAAACGCCTCCCGCGCAAGCTATATGAGGTCGCCCACTCTCGCCCTGCGCCAGACGCGACCACCATACCTTATTGCAAGGTGACCAACTATGAACGCATGCCCACAACAAACGGACCTAATCAAATGCACTACTATTCAAATTGGCGGTACTGGCCGCGAATATACCGCTAAACGGGCTAATTAATTAAAAATTCGATTCATTTTTCGTATTCTCGGCATCAAGTCTTTATGTTCTGCTTCAAGGAATACAGGGGAATATAAATGATATGACATATGTGACGCGTTGCGTAACTGTTCAGTATCAATTGGTATTAATATATGACAGGAATTTTGCCCACACGGTGTGTTTCCTTACTACAAATAATATAACCATAAAACATGGAATACTAATGGCCACAATTGAACATATATCTTTATAAATTACGGTCTCGATGCATCAGACTCGACAGATAATCAGTCATTGTTTTAATGTGATTGCGGCCGTATAAAATTATATCGTTTATTTTGCATGTGCACAATATGACCACAATAAGGGACATGTATTGTATTAAAAGTTATTTATAGGTTTTAAATTTGCGTACTTTTGCTATATATTGGGCTGCTTATTGTCGCATTAAATTGTTGGGAAATATATATTTTGATACTTTATAACGGCAAAGGAGAGAACAAAGAAAACAGTAACAATTATCGTGTATATGTGCACATAAACATTGCTCCTGCGTGGTTCGCAGCATTACAAAAGCATGGTAATGCCATCTGATTCGTCGCGTTGGCTGCAACTGTTGACACTAATTGCATTGCTCTTAAATATTTGAATCAATCTATAAGTTCACTGCCTACTATCTATATGTCAGGTGTGGTAATAGTTTGTCCATCGTAACTTTTTATCACGATATCTTTGTTGATTGTTTGGCATTTGCGAATTTTGATGTTATGGGTAGGCATTAACTTTATATGTGAATTTGAATCTAATGTATTTTTTTAAAATATAATATTGAATTAATCTTAACTTGCTATCATGTTATATACATTTTCCAATTGTATTATCTATGATTCGATTTTCATAAAGGTACGCATATGTACTGATTATTTTTTATACAAGGCGAAATATGTGTGCCTATATCTAATTAAATAAAAAATGTGTAATCGCTAACAACTATCGGCATACGTAATGTTATACGCGTAATAATTATAAAGACACGCTATTTTTATAATTCAATAATTAATTCTAATAGCTACTTTTTTAATTGTTTATCTATAATTATTACTCGTAATCCTTGTTATTTATTTAATCTTAACTAAGACCGTAAATGTATCGATATTGAATAAAAAAAAGGATTAACATCTTAGCTAGTCTACCAAGTTGTGGACGACATATTTCAAAACTAATCCATTTTAAATTTCGAATCTCGGTCGTATCAAAGCAGCGCCTTACATAAAGCATCATTGACCATTGTTTACAAGCGATACAAGTACAGGTTTGGTATGTGCAGATCGGCAGGATAATGCATTTTCGGTATGTTACATCAGAGTTGTTTCACTGACGCATGCGCAGTCCAGTCACGCGTCCGCACAGGAAAGTATATCGGCAGCATCACAACAGCCGAGTGAGAGTTACATGCGCCCTAGTATTAGTAACTTAGTATCGCAATAACGAAATGGCCTTTGAAATAAGCAGATTAGTTATATAGCTGTACTAATGAAGATGGTTTTGTGATGTCTTATGAACAGCACCTGAAGTGTATTGGTGGGAGGAAACATACTTTTGAACTAAGTATTTATAAAAGAAAATTATTCGTAGGCACTACTAAACATATTCTAATATAACTATGGCAAAGCCTGAAGACATTTATATGCATACGTATTATATTTATTTACATATTTATGCATCCTGATTCAGTCGAATGAATAATTTTGAATAAAATTGTTTTTACGAATATAAATTTTTTTTCGAATTTTGTTTAAAAAGTGAAAAACCTTTTTTTTATTCATATCATAACATAAATTAACTCATAATTATTTATAATAAATTATATAAATACGTCTTCTATGTACTGTGACAAGGTAATATTTCTAAGTTGCAAGTCACGTGACGCATACGTGTGGCGACGTGCCCAAGCTGCACTACTACGAATTTCCTTTTACTGTATCGTATCTATAATAGTTCATTCGCCGCATTAGCACAGTCATGTACTCGATTTTATTTTCAAACTAAGGAAACTTATCAGTGTGTGGAGAGCATTTTTATTTTATAAAATACAATTATATATCTAATACGATTTTTAGTGCCGTCTGTGCTTACGTCGACTATTTAAATATTTATAAGTTCCAAATAAGTACGAGGTAATGTACTGTATCAGTCAATGACCACAAACGAATAAAACAGTAAAGGTTAAATATAACATTGAAAATACGTTCACTAAAAATTATCAGAGATGCCAGAAATATCAAATATCGCAAAAGGTAAAATAATTTCCGTCTATTAACCAGTTAAAAAACAATTTAAAAAATAGGTAGTTTTAAAAAATCCATTATAGATTTCAATTGCTTTAAATTTCCGCTACTATTATTTGTATTTTCGGTTTCATATGACGTCAGGTATTTAAGTAATTAGGAAACGCATAATAACTTGCATATTTGGTGAAGTCATGTCGCCGTACCTAGTTCTACATTTTTCTATTTAGGTATATTTTAAAACATAGATTAAATAGTTCACATTACTGCAATATACTTGTGCTTTAATGTTTCGTGGGTACTAAAACTACGGGAAGAAATTAGTTACGTAGCAGGATTCAGTAATATGTACACAACTGTTAATAATGGTACGTATACATGGAACTCGAAGTTGCGTCCTTCATTCAAATTCCTCTGTTGTGTAAAAACGGTTATCATAATCTACTTTTTATATACATGGAAATAATCTGTTAATTTTTTCGCATATTTTGTAAAACTACTCAACAAATTGATTATAGTTATGTAAAGGGAAAATCTAATAAACCTAAAGGCTTAAAAAATTCAATAAATGTGAAAATATTACCACACGGATGCAAAAGTATTATGTCGCCACAGCTTATGATAAACGGATAAACCTTAACATACCTATCACGTATGCTATAAAAGAACGTGTTTCTTGTAAAGCTAAGGATTAAGAATAAAATTAATATAGAACACAAAGACACTTGGAGTATGATATTCAATAAATATAGACAATTGCAAATGAATACCTTGTAATTTAGTTGCTATTTATAGCATATAAAAGTTTCATGTATGCAATTAGCACAATGTGTGATTAAAATGAATGTATTAGTAAAATATGTTCTTAATTTGAATCCATGTCAATGTGATCTGGTAATAAATGTCGGAATCCTTTACTTTCATTTATCAAAACCGTTTGATAACGTCTGCAATGGGACAAATTACTTGCGAAATGACACATAGGAATGGGCGAGTTGGCATCGATCACACACAATTGCGTGAAACTTCAATGTTTATTATCTTGGCAATGTCTTACTGATGTGACCAGACGTGTATTATGTGCCGGAGTTGTTCCAAACTTGCCTAATCATAATATCTTCACGTTTCGTCGCCGCAACAAGAACTCCGGAATGACCTTCGCGACAACTCCTGTTTTAGCTGGTTTGTTATATTTTAGACAAATTCAAAATATTTGTATGAATTGCCTTTTAAAATTGTCTAATATTAGCCTTTTTTCTGTTACAGCCATCATTCACCTTTTGCGGCATTAAAATTTGATCGACGGCCATATTGTGTTTCAAGTTCTTAAATTTTGCCAGTGAATGAAGATTGTGGTAGAAGACTAGATTAGTCGAGTAGATAGCATCCATGGTTCAAGGTGAAAGTCTTCAAAACAGCTCGTTCGGGTTGCGAGTTACTTATCAGATTTAGTTACCGTATATCCAGTTTAGAGTAGGTGCCATTGTCTTGACGACCGTGGAGTCGTCCGTCGTAGGTCAACGTTAGACTTGTTTTTCGACTGTATTGCACTTACATAATATGTGTCATTTTGCAATGTCAAGATAAAAAGAACTGAAATATAAATTCTTACAATAAATTTTACGAGGTTAGTTAGTGACCGGATTTCCGGTTCCAGTTATCAAATCGGCCACTGTCACGGTTGAGGACTATTTTGTTCCAATTATTCCCAAAACTACAAGGTTACTTACCTGCCAGGACAAGTCAGACGCCAAAGCTCCGTTACCTGTCCTGTATCGCCTTTTTGAATAGTTCGCTTCTGATTCGACACGTACTCCATTTGTCTGTACAATAGGACTTGTTACCGGGTCATATTCATATCGGCTAAATATTATGTATTTGTGTCAGGAGTATCAGAGGTTAACGGCCGAAAGTTGAACTGTTTTTGCTATTGAATCATATAAAGAGTACTTGAGCCGCGTGTGTGCGGAATGTTTTTTAATCAAGTAATCTATATAGTACTATTAGCACTATGTATGACTTAAGGTTTTGCTAAATGAATTTTAATTTTATTTGTGATGAATAATTGTTCAGAAAGGAATCAGACTTATTCAAATCATAGAGATATTTAGATACTCAGTTTAAATGAAATGAGTGTGACAGGCATAATACCTATCGTTTATTATGTTTTGCGTTTATAACTATTACATAGAAAAAACTACACTAATGCATTACAAAAAGTATGCTGATTTCGTTCTAGATAGAAAATTTATTTCCATATCCGGACTAGCAAATTCAACCGCCATTAGCTATTCAAGCACAGTAATGTTACATACAACTATTTACTTTCTTAGCATTGTGAAATAAAGAATATTTGAAGAATGAAGTCTAATGTAAGGCGTTAAATTTGCCTTTAGAAAATTGGGAGCACGTAAAGACCGGCGGATGGTGATGAGAAGGCAAGTCACGCGCGGTGTCGGCTCGTCACCGTTACCGACATTTTGTAATGGCAACCACCGACCAAGGGAATGCACCGCCCTGGACGACGCCGGCACGGGAGTCAATGTCCCGAGCACGCATTCGTTTTAGGTATAAATAAACTGTTATTAATATCAGGTATATTGTTCGCATAATTAGTAATATTTGATTAAATATTGATTCTATTTAGATAAGGATGTTTGGTATTTGTAATAATGATTGCTGCATTTTAAGATTACTCGAAAATGAAATCCTATACATTGTTTGTTTATAATGGTTTGGAGTCTTATATATTTAGAGACTTCGTATACTGTCAAGATACGTATACGATATAAATAACGTTTGAGCTTTTCGCAGGTATGTTTTTTATTAAACTGCTACGAACTGTTTCCAGTTTAGACAACTTCATAAAAAAAAAATTTATTTCCAATCACACATATCATTGAATACTATATTGGGACCATGATGATTATAAGATTATAGGAAAATTAAAAAAATGGATTATTGTATAAAGATAGACCATAGCACATTCTGCCACTACAGGCTTTGTTGTTCCTTATCGTGGCTTTATTTTGTTACAGTAGAAGCACGCGCCTTCTCAATAGGTACATATTTATTTGCATAAACATAACGCACCAACATCTTTGACATTAAAGCATTCATGGGGGGTGTCAGGGCAGTCATGGTTCTTCGCTATAAAAATATTAAGTGCAAGAACTGAAGATATTCGATACTTTACTAATTAAATAAATAATCATAGCATAAACACTTAATAAGGTATCTTTTATAATTAACTAAATGAAAAATGATGTCTACGAATATAGTACTTACTAATATAAATGAATAAAAAAATTATACATTTTAGAGGTTGTGTAGGGAAATAAAACCACATTAATATATGTTAGAAAAAAGTAATGTGCATTTCAGCACACATCATTAGAAAACAAACGAATTACGCTGTAGGTAAAAAAACTTGTTAACATAATGAGCGATAATTTCCAACGGCTGCCTCTTTTTGTGGATGTTTATTAGGTAATAAAGAAGACATAGTAACTGATTATTACAAAATTATAATTTATTAATTTTCACATAGCTTGTAAACGTATTGTGCAATTACAGATATTTAATTAGACAAGGAGTCTATAATTGGTATTTTTCAAAACTATTTAAACAGTAATTAAAAAAACGTAAGTACACCAGCCTAATGTTTCAAAATGCACAAAATTTTCAATTACACAATCGCTACTTCTTATGTATTATACATTGGTAACTTTACTCGTAGGTATCTAGTGTCTTAATATTATGTAAATTAACCTAGAAATTTGTGATGAAATAAATAAATTTATGACAACAAATACAGGTACACTCGCAACTAATATTCTACTGTACACAATATAATAATAATACCTTACGTCAATGAAGCTCTAGTAATGCGGAAATTTAAAATATTACAGAAAAATGTCAAAGATCTAAACCATAAATATGGTAATTTATATATGGTTTATATTAAACCATATATTTATAGTTTAATGATTATATATATATATATATATATATATATATATATATATATATATATATATATATATATATATATATTTAGAATTAAATATTATACTAATATATTCTGGATAGACTGAAACAAGAGAAAACAAGAGGCATAAAAGTAAATTATTCGTAAATGACAACCAAATTTATACTACTTATAAAATGATTTATGTTGTTACTGTTATAACTTCACTGACGATTTGAAGAATCATAATTAGTTAAAACAGAATAGTCTAGTATATAGGTATATAAATAAATTGCCATCATTGGAATAATAAAAAATAACGAATACATTACATTTTAAATAATGAATTCTTCGCCTTAAAACAATATACATGGAATCATCTTGAAATGTCTCCCACTTATGTTTATTTTTTCATTTTTATTGTTTACTGTGATATATAAAAATATAATATATACAAAATAAAATTTAAGATAGAGACACTAAAAGTAAGTCGCTAGAAATACAGGTATCTACAGTTCACCTAGTATTTTTTTTTAACACAGTAGAAGTTATTTCATTAAAAGTTTGGAAATCGTTAAATAAACTTTCAATAAAAACAATTGTCATTAAGTATTTGTAATTAAATTTATAGACATCTTCACAAAAAAACAGATAATTCTTTTCGAAGATTACTATAACATAGACAATCAAGACCAAAATTATTATGGTCATTATTCATGACATATAGTAAATTCATGAGATATGTATAGTATAGAATAATTTAAAGTTAATACATAATATAATTTCTTAATGAAGAAAGTTCAAGCAAGTGCCTAAATTTATCTACGTGAGAAATATAAATTTTATTATAATATTTCCATATTACATTATTTATTTTAATATGTATAAAGTAATGTCAAAGAGGAAAATTACGAAGTTAGAAATGATATTACCATTATTATAGAAAAAGTATTTTATGGGTATTTACAGACGATGAAACAATAATATTTAAATGTAAGATACATCACATTTGAAATGACAATTAATTTCAAATACGTTTCGCATTTACACAAAATGTAGAGTTACAATTGTTCTACAGAACAATCAAACGTTTTACTCAGAAGTCAACATAATGGTGCAATCATAAGAGCCTTAAAATAACAATACTATTTATTATATTATTGTGTTGATCATAGCTCTATTTTTAAAAGTAATAATTACCTAACGTAACGTCAAAAAATTAAAGAAACAGTATTTTACACTTGTACTACGATGTTCTTTTATTTACACATAAAATACCTGACTGTGTCACATTGTTTCTCTGTTTCATTATGATACTAACGTAATTATAATAATTGTGTCTATTTATTCTAAATTCGGAAAATCTCACTATTCACTGATTGACCCAAGTTTACGGGGTTAATAATACAGTAAACGGAAAAAATAGTCAATATGTTTAAACCTACTATGTTATTTTATATACGCCAGAAAACACTCCAGTATTTAGTTAAAATTCATTGAGACACAGTAAATTTTGCAACGATGGATTGGATTGGATTATTTTTTCACATTGTTTTTTATACGATGTTGCTAAAATTTGTGTTGGCTGTTTGTTACAGATTCACATAAGTCAAGAAAAAAGGTATCAATATTCTCTATATTTGTCCAAATGTATGTTTTCCGTTTACAGTATCATAGTGCAACGTACAGCTCATAAGCCATATCTACTTCTGAACCTAATCATTGATGGTGTTTGGCTGCTAGTGTCCTCTATCGTCGGTGACAGTAAACGTGCCGTTGCATGGCGAGTTGTTCTCGAATGACGGCCTGTGAAAGGAAAAACAAATTACTTCAATAATAGTTCACTGGTACGTACAGATGGCGTTAGTAATGCAAAAAAATATGCAATAATATAATAATTATAATTGTAATATATGTTGAGATTATTGTGTGCAATAAAGTTTCTTCATTAACTTTAGAAGTAAGGCATAAAAGTTGCTACATTAAAATGTTGTAATTTAGGTAAAAGTAAGAGTTAATGTTACTGTTATTTTGTTATACATAACACCTTTATTCTTTCGTATGTGTTAGGTTAATAGGTATCAGGAATGCGTAAACTACTCGTCAATAAGCAACTTACAATTTGCTATCCACAACTGGATCGGGTTCGTCAGGTCTGGCGGTTTCTGGTAGGATCAGTACGATGCCGCCACCCATAGCCGCCAACGCTGCAATGGTCACCATAGGGAGATGCTCGTTGAACATTGTCTGGAATAAACAATTATAACACATGTAACTGTTACACATTACTAACTCATTTTGAATTTATTTTTGAAAATTATATGTCTGTGTATACGTATTCTAAATAGACATTATTCTTAAAAAGTGGTAGAAGTAACTTCAATGCTAATTTGTAATTGTATCTTCTTGTGCTATGTCCTATTACTAGCTAGTAAGCGACTAATTGCCTTGGCTTACATACGTGCAAAGCATTAAATTATAGTAAAAAAATACTCTGAAGAGGATAATGGTATGCTAGAGTGAACCGGATCCGAGCCGATCCGAGGGATGACATAATATCGTAACGAATGCGTCCACACCATTATCTTATTAAAATGCAGCCACAGTTAAAGTAACATATTTAATATTTAAAGTATGAAGTGTATAAGCAAGAAGAGAAGAAAAATGAAGGTTATAAAAAATAACCTCCATTCCTGTCTGGCCTACTCTACTGTCACTAGTAGAGGAGACCCGTTCCGTATTTTTATGAGTTAAACTAACACGTGGGTGTTATTTCCTGTTTAATTATCGAAGTTAGATACTACTTTTTTAAGCACACTATATTTCAGTCCTTTAGAAATTAAAGATACGTTTTCTTTATATACAATAAAATAAATACTGTTTGATAACTCACCAATCTCCATAGATATGGTATGCAGATCAATGCAAGTCCCGCCGATATTTGACTTGCACCAACTCCCAAGTTTCTCACCATCGTAGGATACAGTTCTACAGTGAAAATTGGTAACATCATGTTCGTGGATCCAATGGCAAACTTGCCAACCATAAGGCAAGCTATCATGATCCATTCGTCTTCAAAAGCTATTGAAAACAATTCACTTGCAATACAAGCGAGTCCACACATTAGCATACTGATGAATATTGGGAATCGTCTTCCAGCTTTCAGAAGTATGGGTATGCTTATGGCAATTGCGGGAATTTCAACAATTGCAAGTATGATCGAGGTCACGTGTAAGTTTCCCAGGTTGAAATTTCCAATATTTAGTAACAAGCCGTAATAGGCAATCGTCATCGAGAACCAAGCCAGGAACAAACAGATAGTCCGCATTCGCAGAGCTCCCTTTAGTAGCATGGCGACACTCGGGCCCTCGTCTTGATTTTCGGATTTGTGAAGCATCAACAATTTATCGATATCAGCCGGCATGTCACGTTTGTTAAATTTGGCTGCCTTTTCTAAGATAATTTTCGCTTCTTGTGTTTTTCCCATGCTTAATAGCCATCGCGGCGACTCCGGTAAAATAAACCTGAAATAACAATGAGAATATAAAACAGTTCCATGTTATTCAGTCATAAAAAATATTAACACAATAGTCGAGTAACATTTTGTTTAAATCGTCGTGAAACTCTACTATTTAATTCTACTTTTGAAATTTATGAAGATCTTACCACAAACCAAGCAGAAAACACCCGGGCACCGACAGAGCCAGTTGTAAGTCTCGCCAATTAGGCATGACTAGAGACAGCAGGGATACGATTAGGTAGGCCAGCGGTAGTGGGAAGAAGTTGCAGACGCCCGCGATGGTCACCCATTTGCCGCCCACCAGTTCCACTGAGAGCACAAATGCTGCGTACACCACTGACACCGAGACGAAGCCCATAATAAGTCTGACCACCACATATTGTACGTAAGATCGCACCAGTAAAGAAAGGATTGCAAGTGCACTTTGAGCTACTATCATTCCCATCAGTATACGTTTACGTCCAAATCTGTAACAAAAAATGCACGTATTAATGCTATAGGTACCTAGACAATACAAGGAAAATAGAACAAACTAAACGAGTTATCTAGTTTCCTTGACCTTTGTGAGTTTAAAAAAATATCATGACTACTCCTTAGCATGTTTTAGTTTCATAATCTCTACCCAACTGAAACAATCAAATAACTAAAAGTATTTTTGAGAAGAATACGAAAAAGCAAAGAAGGAAATGTGTATTTTTGGAGACACCGTTTACCTCAACATAACAAAAATCTCGACGATTGAGTAATATAGGTAACGCAACTGCTTATTTGATCATTATGTAATTATTAAAATCATTATAAACAATCGGAAGTTTTTCTTATTGGAAACCACAAGGATGTATTTTACAACACTTTTATGTGGAAGTTAAAGTAATAATCACAAGTCGTGTGTGGGTAATAATAACATAACTAATTTACTTATGAATTCATTACTAATGAAAGGAAAGACAGCCAAATAAATACCATACCTACAGTCTTTATTACTTGGATGAAAAAAGTATAAGTAAAAAACTGTGGTTTATGAACCTAATTACCTCTAGTAAGTATAAAAATAATACCAGGTTTTTTTTATCTTAAAGTTTTATGGGACCGAAATGTAAATAGATATTATTATTTTTTTCATTGATCTCTGTAAACAATTCGTAAAGTTTTAACTAAGCCTTTCTTACCACGATTGTTTTTAATACAATGTTTTTACTAACTGCATATTATACGGATCTGCTATGACAGTCACTTCTGATCTCTGCTCTAGTAACGGTGTACCTATGTATATATATGGTCTACGGATTGCAGAGCCTGGATTAGATTTTCAAGTCGGAAAATATTTTATTTGTGGTGTTAGCATCTATTGGTTAGGAATAAATCACCAAATGGGGATGATGGTACGCGACCGCTCGTAATAACTAAACCACAAATTTATTACAAAGAGGTGATTAGCGGCCAATTTGTAATAAAATATAGAGAGGGATATGATGGGAAAAAATATATAAAAGAATTAAAAATTACTTGTCCGAAATCCATCCGCCGATAACGCCACCCACTCCTACGCCTACCAAGAACACCACTTCAGCGAGACTCGTGAGACCAGCTTTGTCGCACACCAAGTTCCATTCTGATATAATAGTGTTGCCCACTTCTGATCTGTCGTATTCCCATTCTAAGCATTTTTGAAGTGGCGTGACGAGTGATGCAGTATGGTTCATTATACTCTCAATAGTAATTGCGGCAGATAACATGCGCACACTGCAGGCGCCTTCAGGCTGGCTGTAGTTAATCCAATCAGTTAGAGGCAAGCTTGAAAAGTTGTCAGGCCTTTTACACCAGAATTTTGTTTCTTTTGCCTGAAATATTTAAAATTGCGTTATGTGATGGCTTTTATATGTTTGCATTTATTATTAAAATAATCAGCATATTTAGAAATAATATATTTTTGTTTACTCATTATTTTCTGCGGATTTAAAGTAGTTCATAAAATTTTATATGTAGCCTAGATAATAGCCTCTGGGCCTGTTTCACAACATACAAGTAAATTTAATTTAAAATTTACCGTATGACTTTTGTATTTGTTCGTCTTATAAGTTGTATTCATGACGAGTAGCATTTACTCAGAAGTTATGAAACAGACCCTTGCTCTCCAGTTGATAAATAGTTTTGAGACCCGATTCCATAGTTACAAAGATCTATCTATATTATGTCCTTTAATAATTTATTCAAAAATTTTCGATTTTACCTGTATATAATTTTTGTTTATACATTTAAATACCTAGATGCGTAACGCGTTACATTAAATATGCGCAATCATTAAAATTAATTAAATTCTTTAATACGGCTCAATTTACGGTTTAGTAATCCCAAGAAAATAATATTAATTATGTAAATATTTTCTGAAAACTACTCAGGTTTTATTGTTATTTATTCACGATTTCACCCGCGTTTGAATCTTTTCAAGGATAAAACTTACACTAAAAACTTTTCCTGTATAAGATGTAACTCATGTTAATATAGAATTTAATTTATGCGCGGCCGTCTATCAAACTATTTTCTAAAATAGTATCAACTGCGGCGTAGATTCTCCCGAGGCAATTCTTGTGCACTCTGTTTTCACACCGAATGCACGCCCGCCCATGCACGGTGGGAAATTTACCGCGGTTTTAGGCACACAGTCCAGTTTGTATACCTCAAGATTGTAACCACACATTAAGGTCTATGAGGACTCGGAAACATTTCGTAGCCTTCTCCCTTCCGCCATCCTAAAAGGGTTCCTCTTTATTCCTCTTCTCTTCCCTTCCCAGATATCCCCTCCCTACGTTGCAGTCGCTAAGGCGAATGATTACAGTATCTCATTCACAAGTTTCACCCTGTGTTGACTGCAAGGTCCGATTAAAAAATAATTGCGGGATGGAATCCGTCTGATATAAGTGTTATACTCACGGTGAAGGTAGGCAGGTAGATGTGAAATGTGCACGGCAATGAGAACAGCGATAGCAGGAACGTCATTAGCAACTGCCATCGGCCATATTTGCCGATTATCGTGGAAACCACATCGGGGCCTTCATCATCGGTGAGGTCGACTGTCCGCGACTTTTCCTTGTTTGTTTGACTTGGGATTACTGAAAGAAACGTGTATTAATTGTTAATAGGTTGTTTTTTTTATACAAGATGTTGTAAATCATATTTCATGCTCTTCGTGAAATAAAATTTTACACAGACTTTTTACTTATTATGTATGGAAATGCCATTCATAACTCAGTAACGAGTTGGTGTTAAATCATGTATTAAAATGAGAATGTTAAATCAAAATAAAACATATGAAACCTACTTTAAAACTTCGAAAGTATAAATAATATTTTTTGGTAAATATATATTCATTGAGTCTTTAAAAAGATTGCAGTTTGGGTTTTAATTTGCCACTGTTAAAATGTGCATTTACCCTGATAATACATCGCAAAAACAATATTCAGTTATATTATTAACGTTAATGGTCAATTCAAGCTAATAAATAATTTGTATGGTCAATGCAGACCACGTGCGCGCAATGATATGGCTGTAAGTATTTCGCGCGCAATTAAACGACACGCTGCTGCCCGCGGGCGGCGCGGTGCCTTGACAATGATCTTCATATTGATGCTATGATACCGACCCAGCACTCGCGCCCATGTTTAGATAGGTATTTCATTTAAACGACTCGCATCAATTACATTAACTGTCAGAAGCAACGTGCCTTCATATGTTATTGAGATTGAAACATAATTATGCAGTTTTGTTACATTGCTTTCTTATTTTCAGATATAAATTGAAATTGGTTGCGTTAAGTTTATCGTGTGTTGATATTTTAATGCATTATGCGTTTCACTTGAATACAAATATAATGCTCTATTAATTTCTATTTCAGGATAGTCTTGTGTTACATTACGGGTGCGTAGTTTTAACTAATAAATAGTAGCTAGCCGTCATGCGTTGTACATAATTCTTCATCTGGGAGATTGCGATGTGCATTTGGGGCCAAGGTTGGGCATATCGATTACATTGGTCGCGATTTGCATGCTCGCTCGTCTCTTTGCTAGATCCCAGGTGGCTTCCAGTGCGAAACGAATATGCACTCGCTATTGTCTCACAAATCCTATGAATAATGTTTATTTAAACAGATTAGTCATGCCGTTGCGAGTGGGAGTTAATTTAACGCATTTACGCTAATAATGCGTTATCTTAGGAATGGTATAAAATAGGGTAAAATAAAACCACGTCATACTAAAAATAGTATTAATATCCTGAGTACTTGGTATCAATTACAGATAGATCTAGGTCTAGGATACGAAATCACGTTGAAAAATATGTCATCTTAATTAAGATGGACCTTCATTCATTGCGACATGAGGCGATGATCTTGATAATATTCCACAATGCATTGGATTTCCCGGTCACATAAAAGATTTTGTAATCGGATACATAAAATCTAAGGTCATATTCTACGAATTAAGCTGTCTTTGCTTATTTTATAACAGTTATAAAAAATGGATAAAATAGTGCATGACCAAGCTCAAGTATTTATACATATTTTAAGATAAAATCTGTCTGAACGTGATAGACTTAAAAACTTTCGAACTGAGTTTTTTACGGTTTTCATCAATAGACAGAGTGATTCAAGAGGATGGTTTATATGTAGTACAATTCATTAATGTTTTGTGTGACAGAAAAAGCCTAGACATATATGTTCTCCTGCCCGTGAGAACCCGGGCCGGGCCGCTTGTAGAATAATATAAACAAAATAAAATGTATCAGCCATTGCCCACAGACATGTACATTTAAAAATCTTTAATCACTACAATGACAACACATTTCGTTGTGATTTTTTGCTGCAACGATTCCACTAGCTGTCTGTGCTTATTATTAAGAAACCGCCATAACTTTTGTTATAAAAAGCATTCTACGTAGGTATTGTGTTCTTTTGTAATGAGATGAGTTTTATTATCAGGATCTTGATTTAAATATAGGGAAAATCCGGATGTCTAAAAAACACTTTTAATATTAGGATATTGTACCATGCCATTGTTCTCGTGGCAGTGTAGGTAATATAGATGTGAGTCGTGTGGCTCCGGGTTTAGTTGCACGAACCGCCAATCTTGTGTTTTTAATGTAGTTTTTTTTTTTGTACCTCGGTTAATCCCTTTGGTTATAACTGTGTGATATTATAATAGTGTGTCCATGGTTATTTACTTGTGCTTACATTAAATGCTGTAGGTTGTGGCATATAATCTTCATACGTGAAAAAGTAACACTATTGTTCAAAACAGCGTAACAATAAAACCTCTAAAAAAGAATATTTAAACTCACGGTATCTTAGAAGTAGGTGCAATGCATTTGCAGTTTTGTTTCTTAACTGTGCGAGCATTTTAATATGACAATGACCTACTTTCTAACTTTATATTTTTATCGAAGATTGCAACATCCCTCTATAAAATCAATTTTATGCACCGAATATAAGAGAAGTAACATTATGTGTATAAGAATCAATGAAGCCTTGTTCAATGAACAAAAAAAAAACAATTAACAAACCTTGCTAGGTTAGGTTTCCTGAAAAAAAAGTTTTAATCTGTGACGGTTCCAGTTCATTCATCGCTTTAATAGAAGTGTCATAACCCAACTAGTGACCTGTTAAATTACGTTTAGCATACGTAGGTGCAGATGACTTCCTGACTAGTCATAACAACTGTAACGCGATAGATGGCCTGGTCAGTGGAAGCACTACGTCATTTTTCCTTTAGTCAAGTTTGAGTCATAGTTCCGTAGGTAAAAATTAACCTGTGTGGTACAGTTGTTTTCGTCAACGATATTTTTGGTACTTATTTCTTATTTGGTAGGTTATTATTATGTACAATAGGTATTTATTACAATGATAAAATGTGTTCGCAAAAATAAATTGCATGAAACGTTATTGCTATTAGTATAAATGAGTCAATAAAGGAGGGCTAAAATGACGGTAAGCGAAAAAACGTATTTTACATTTGAGTAAGTATATTAAAGTACTTATGACGGGTATCACCATTCCCGACCCTTGACCGCCAATATATCGGTTAATTGTGGGTCATTGTACCCCATACTTTTTTTTTACAAATAACGATTGTTTATTTACAAAATTTGTCTTATAAATATAAAATTACGCTTTGTAAAATACACTCATCAATATGGTACGAGAATGTAAACAAATAAGAATAAAACCAGGATATGAAATTTTACGTACTCTTAGATAAGTATACGATTGGCTATAATAGAATTCACAAGTAATAGTTAAAAAAAATACGTATATATTATCGCATATATGGTACGGTTCGGCATAGCATAGCGGCTTAGCGGTACGGCAGCGCTCTGAGGTCCTGGGTTCGAATCCTGGGTCGGGCAAAGTGATATTTGGGTTTTTACTCAGTATCACATCATGTGACGGAACTCATTTGGCGAAAAGTAGGTGTCCTGCTTGCGCACCTGCATACCCCTTCGGGGATAAATACGTGATGTATGTGTTTATCGCATGCAAGAAAAAACACTATTGTCATTTGATGTTTACATCGCCGTAACTATTTAAATCTGTGTAAAGCCGGGTCGGGTTGCTAGTCATCCTAATATAATTCAGTAGTTCCAGTAACGATTTAGCATTATAGAATGCGAGCGCGGTGCCAGCGTCTGCCTGGGGGACGCGTCCGGAAGTAACCGTACTCAATGAAACGATTCGATGTGCGCGCACCGCTAGGTCACTGTTCTCGTTACTCTTACTATGTAGTATGTACCCAACGCACATTTGGATCTGTCGAATGTAGGGAAGTTATGGTTGGAGTTATGCAATTCGTCATATACTTGTAAGGGGGGTAACCTTTTATAGGGAGTATGTGAGTGTCCCACAATAATATAATTATATGTGAATAAAAGTTTATTACAGGAAACACATTTTACATAATTATTTATACGCGTGTACACAGTACCTGACTCCACGTTACACTACTCTCTCCCGACCGACTACACTCCGTATACATTACGCTTACAAAGCAATATGGCCGTTACACCACTCCCCCCCTTTTAAAAATATTTTGGGGGTAAAAATAGGACAAATTTTAATACCGATAGTTAAACATAATACAATAGTACAATATTATACCTACAATAACAATAGCATACTGAATACAGCAATAAATGTTAATATAGTTGCAAAACATAAATCAAAAAAATCAAAATATTGGTTGTATATAAAAAAATATAAGGGTTGTATAACCCATTCATAAACTTAAAATTTTACTTGTACGATTGCTAACGAATCATCTCAGTATCACCACTGTGAGAGAAAACACTGACACTTTTACACAATATCAAGTTTAGTAGAAACCTTGCTTGAATTGGGGTCTCTCCTTTTCGAAAACTAGCTCTTGTTGCCTCTACCGATTCCAATACTTGTACTTGTATACTTCGTACATGATCATTCAACCAGGTCCTAGCCTTCGACATACAGCGTTTGATCACGAAATACATGATTATGCTCAAAACTAAAAATCCGACGATAGACCAACTGAAATAATTGTTCCAAGTTGTGTCTTGTAAGTTAGCAGTTGCCCCGTTTTGGGCGATAACAATTTCTTCCTTTGATACAGCTTTACCCATTATTATATAATTGTTCAATGCGTAATATAATTGCACGGGTGTTTAATCGTAATTATAATACAAAATATATGTACGACTTGCCGATGTGGAAACTTTATACTTACCCAAACTCACAAATTGAAACGTACGGGCTTTTTACTTATTCGGCCGCTACGCGTAGTGTAGCTGAGCGTTTTTTTATCGCTCTTCGCTACTCTAGTCGCGTTATGCTGTTGACTATCGCTACTACTAGTAATATTATCCTTCTCTTTGTTCACATAATTTTTATTATTAGTATCTAGGCAATTTTTTTTAACTTCAACCTCAAAAGCTGGTTTTAACCTATCTATTGATACGTTAATTACGCGATTCGGAAGTTGAACTACGAAAACTTTATCGTTTCTCTCTAGCACTCTAAATGGTCCATCGTAAGGTGGTTGTAATGATTTTTTAACACCATCATTACGAATGTATACATGACTACAATTGCTTAATTCTGGGTACACAAAAACTGTGTGACAAGCCTTATGTGTATTCGGTTTCGGTTTTAAATTACGGATTAACGAACGTAAGTTGTTTACATATTCGCAATAATTAGATATCTCTGTGTTGTTGTCATAGAAATCGCCAGGTAGCCTTAGGGTTTGTCCATAAGTCAACTCGGCAGCACTTACACTAGTATCGGTGCGCGGTGCTGCTCGGAGTCCTAATAACACTGTAGGTAATTCTTCAACCCAAGTCTTCGAGTCTAATCTGGCCATCAAAGCTGCTTTAAGCGATCTATGCCACCTCTCTATCATACCATTGCTTTGAGGATGGTAAGGTGTGGTACGTTTTTTGCATATACCTAAATATTTCATGAGTTCCTTGAAAAGCGAACTTTCAAATTGTCTGCCCTGGTCGCTAGTAAGTTGAAAAGGACAGCCAAAACGTGAAATCCAACCTTCATAAATAGCTTTCGATACGGTTTCCGCGCTAATATCTTTTACGGGAAAAGCCTCCGGCCATCCTGTAGCTCGGTCTACGATTGTAACTAAAACCTGTAATCGTGCAAAGAAATCGGCAATGGCCCTACTATGTCAACATGTATGTGTGTGAAACGTTCTGCCAATGGAAATTGGCGGTATTCCGATTTAACATGTCTATGGATTTTTGCACGCTGACATGCATTACAAGAACGTGCCCATATACTTATGTCCTTATTCATGTTGACCCAGAAAAATCTTTGTTTAATTAATTTACCTGTAGTACGAATGCCTGGATGGCTAAGGTTATGTACAGACTGAAAAGCTAATCTCCTAAACTGTTCTGGTAAGTATGGTCTAGGCTTTAGTGTAGTCATATCACAAACAATGCTGGTGTCATGTCCCGGTAATACTATCTCTAGCAAATTCCACTTACCGGTCTGCTTACGCAGGTTGGCCAGTTGCTCGTCGTTTCTTTGAACACGAGCAATGTCAGCGTAATCCAATGCAATGGGAACAGAAATGGATTCGACCCGTGATAATGCATCCGCTACTACATTATTGTCACCTTGAATGTGTTTAATGTCAGTAGAAAACTCACTGATAAATAATAATTGCCTAACTCTACGCGGTAACTCGTTGCTACTACCTATTTTTAAAGGCAAAAGTCAAAGGTTTATGGTCGGTATAAATTACTAATTTTTGTCCTTCAATCATATTCCGGAAATACTTAATAGAGAGATATATAGCTAAAAGCTCTCTATCATAGGTACTATATTTTTCTTGTGCAGGTGTCATTTTCTTAGAAAAATATCCTAACGGCTTCCATACATTGCCTTCGCGATGCTGCAAAACTGCACCCACACAACTACTCGATGCATCCGTCATTAGTGCAAGTGGCATATCGGGTTTCGGATACGATAAACCAGGCGCACTTTGCAAACTTAACTTACATTGTATAAATGCTTCATTTGATTTATCGTCCCAAATAATCTTACTTTTATCCTTCTTTTTGGAATCTTTTAAATATTTGTTTAATTCTAATTGATACTCTACTGCGTGAGGTAAATGTAACCGATAAAAGTTAACCATTCCTAAAAATCGCCTTAATTGGTCTACGGTTTCAGGTTTGGGAAAAGAGTTAATTGCATCTACTTTTTCTTTAAGTGGCCGAATACCATCAGTGCAAACTTCGTATCCAAGAAAATCAATTTTAGTTTTACCAAATGAGCATTTCTTTAAATTAATAGTAATACCGAATTTGCTAAGTCGTTCAAAAACTTCTGTTAAATGTATTTTGTGTTGTTCCAAACTCTCACTAGCTATTACTATGTCATCTATAAACGTATACAAAAAATCTAAACCATGCAAAACAGAGTGATTCATAAAGCGTTGAAAAGATTGCGCTGCGTTGCACAAACCAAAACTCATGCGTGGGAATTCGAAAAGTCCAAAAGGTGTGATTATTGCGGTCTTTTCTACGTCCTCTGGAGCAACCATTATACAATGATACGCTCTATTAATGTCTATACGAGAAAAACTTTCTGATCTGCAAGTATGTAGGTAAAATCGTACAATCTCGGAATAGGGTATCTATCCGGTTTGGTGATTGCGTTAAGCGCTCTATAATCACCACAAAGACGTAAATTACCATCTTTTTTTTCCACGACATGTAATGGGCTTGCCCACGCGCTTTTCGACGGTCTACAAATCCCCATCTCCTGCATGATTTTAAATTCTTCTTTAACTTTAGCGTATCGATGCGGTGGCAACGGTCTCGCTCGGCAATGTACGGGTGATCCGACTGTCTCAATATGATGGTACACTGAATGTTTAGGTGATTCTTTAAATGATGCGGGTTGGGTAATATCCGGATATTTCGCCAGCAAATCGTAAAATGGATGACTTATATCTACGGTTTTAATGGTCTGGCTAATGGGCGAACTTACAATTGAAGCTAGCACGTTTAATTGCGTTAATTGGTCAATAAGCTTACGGGAATTTAAATCAACTAATAATTGGTAATATTTTAAAAAATCGGCACCTAAAATGGGTTGGCTTACCTCAGCTATAACAAAAGTCCAACGTAAGGATCTTCTTAAACCTAAATCTAGATTTAAAGTTTTAGTGCCGTAGGTTTCTATAGTCGTGCCGTTAGCGGCATACAACGTATAGTCTGATTTATTTTTACTTAGGTTACTCTTACTAACTACATTGCGTGGTAAAACAGAAATGTTCGCGCCAGTATCCACTAAAAAATTTAGGTTGCTACATCTATCTCTTATACTAAGGCGGTAATTACGCGTTCCGATGCAGCTGTCGTCCGCCGCTGACTGCACGGCGCTCAGTTTTCCGTATGCTTCTGCTGCTTGTTGGCCCAAGCACACGGCGGCACGCACTTACGCGCTTGTTCCTTGAACCGGTAGTGATAAAAACACATCCAGTCGGCACGAGCTGGTGTACCACGAGGTGTAGGATTTCGACGCCCGCGGGAAATGGATCGCGCCTCTCTACCGTAGCGCTCTCGAGTCTTGCGTGCTGAAAACCTGCTGCTTTGTCTCGGTGGCCTTGACTGCATCTCATCGAGCCGGACATTGATTCTGGCTATTTGCGCTGCTAATGAGGTCGTATCCGATGTGCTGACCTCTCCGACGTTGATGGGTTTGACGGTCTCCATCACTTTGTCGGCTACTGAGGCCAACGTATTCAAATCCTTGCTGTCCGTAACTATAAGCACAGCTCGAACCGCTGTCGGCAAATGATTTTGCCATAAAAGAAGTAACGTGTCATCCTTGATTTTATCTCTGGCTAGGTCTTTCATCCGTCGAAGAAGTTGTGACGGTTTCTGATCGCCGAGTTCCATTTCTCCTATTAACTTTTGCAGCTGGCGACTTTCCGACTCTTCGTATACGGCTAAAAGTCTAGCCTTAAGGGCATTATACTTATTTTCTTCCGGCGGATTGAGTAAAATGTCTGTTGCTGCCTGAACCACATTTTACCTAATTTTGCGATTACTAGGTGATATTTCGCCTCGTCGGATAACTTACGGCTGAAAAGGACCGATTCCACATGGATAAACCATGTTCGAGGTTGATCCTCCCAAAATTCTGCAATTCTTGAAGTAATGGTAATTTGATCTACCTCACCCTTTACGTCTTTTTGTTCATTTTCCGCCATTTTTCTATATAGCACGTATAATGCACACACTCCGACTGGATACTGTTATTTTATTTGCGCAACACTTTTTATTGTTATATTATTTTCGGCACTGCACAGGGGTCACCATTGTAAGGGGGTAACCTTTATAGGGAGTATGTGAGTGTCCCACAATAATATAATTATATGTGAATAAAAGTTTATTACAGGAAACACATTTTACATAATTATTTATACGCGTGTACACAGTACCTGACTCCACGTTACACTACTCTCTCCCGACCGACTACACTCCGTATACATTACGCTTACAAAGCAATATGGCCGTTACATACTTATTATTTCTTACTCTCACGTGCAGCAGGTTTCTTGTGTGAAAGGGCCCTCTGGGTGGGTACCTGACCATCGCAATGTCTATTTTTCCGCCAAGCAACAGTTTGCGTGGTCGGATGTATTCCGGTGTGATTAATGAGATAGGTTGTTGTTTGTATTTACGACAATAAAATACTTTCATTCAATCATTCATTAGTTAGATAGTTATGGTTTTGTTGGAATCAGAATAAAATTAAGATATTGAAGGAAGTGGTAAGGTAAATAAGCTACTGTATGAACTTATTATAGTGACAATGATTTCTTATGTTTACGCAAAATATGTTAGACATCTAAATAAAATTAGTTTTCGAATATTATTACTTTGACTTTTCGGATAGCCAAAACCTCACTTCGCCCCGTAACCATGGAGACTGTAGTCTTCGAAACGCGCATCGGGAAAAAATGATAATATAAAAAAACCGCGATAAACGGAAACTAGGTATTTCGGTTATTGTGAAATATATTTAAAGTTATAAGAGAAATCTGTGATTGTGAATAGTAACAATTTACAAATATACATGGTTATAATGTTTATATGTCCCCTTTTAATAATAAGTTCCTGGTTCTAAGTATGTACGTAATATGATACTATTATTTTATTAGTACCTAGACACATTTATAAATCTTACACCGAATTGATATAATTGTTATATGCATATTGATAATAGATTGTTTTAACACAGCATAGTTTTATTTAATATTTTATTAAGGTAAAACAATCCTCCAAATAACATACTCGTTAAACATGACTAATATGAAAATTATGTACAACACCATTACTAAAGACCGTAAAAATCTTTATGCATATAAGTTTCAAAAAAAGAACTTAAACGATAATAAAATACAACTAACTCAGCTTTGTCCACAATCCGAACATCCGTAATATTATCATGTTATTAAGAAAATGATTCTTTAATTGTATAATTACTGACGCCTCTAATTGATATAATTGTGTCACGTAACGCCAGTTATGGGCGTTTTAAATAAATGATAGATTCCAAATTATAATTTAAAATCGTATTGAGATACGGCAATAATAATAAACGGAGCAATCAAAATTAAACTACCATTAAACCGTAAGCCAAAATTTGCTCAAACTTCAAAGATGACTATGGGATATCATATTGGCAATGAATGAATTAATATCACATTAGCACAAAATTAAAACAACAAATGAATTGTATCATATTTTTAATTCTAAATATAAGAAATAAAACACTGATAGCTATTTTTAAACTTCTCAGAGAATTGTTTATTGTTTTGTTTAGCAATATGAATGGATCACGAGTGTCGCTACGTCAGAAATCGTTTTTTGAACGCGAATGCCAAGAAAATAAAATAATAAAAATAAAATACTTTATTTATCACGTAGGTTAACAAAGTTGAACTTATGATACGTGAAAACAATTTATAAGAATAATTATTATTATTTCTGAATAACACTTAAGATCACTTATTTAACTACGGACATTTTAAATTATGATCAATGAAATTGAACGGTTGATAATAACAATATTTCGATTACCCTTTTCTCTCCAACAAATATTATCTAATATTGTTTTATTATTAAAAAAAAAGAAATAGTCAAATGCAGACATAAAACGCGCTTTGAATGGACTCCTTACTCCTTCCATCTTATCTTAATATAATATACTATTTTAAATGCGAAAATTTGTTAAATATTTGGATGTTTGTTAGAAGTAACCGCAGAAAGAGCTGCACGGATTTGCATGTAATTTGGCACACAGGTAGACTATATCGCACCCTTAGAACTAAAATTACCTAATTTAAGTTTTATTTTCTGATTTTGTTAAAAAATGACCTCCCAAAGCATGCCATATAACCCTATGATGATGAAAAGACAATATTATAGAATAGAAACAGAGATTCTCATTTTCAATGACCACCCAAATAACTGCCTTCTAAATTGTTTTCAAATGTTTTTTATTCGTTTCCCATAAATCGTGACTTTTGAGTTAAGTAACCTTAGTTCTAAGAGTGCGATATAGAAACTTGCTTCCATGGAAAATCATAATCGTTTTAAATAGATGGCCTGTCGTTTTTAAAATTGGCGCTGCGAATTGCTTCAGTCTTTTAGGTACTTCTAAGCGGGAATGGTATTTCAGGCGGGCAAACCGCGAGTAACACCTAATTGTATGTAACAGATTTATATACACTAAGCACACCAAACATCATAGCATATATTACGTTTTACCTATCTAATATGATCTTCGTCTTTTATGGCGGTATTGTAGCGGGTTAATTTTATTAGATCAAAAAATATTAAAACGAAATAGTAAATTTAGAGAAACTAATAAAAAAAGATTCAATACAAGAACATTTATTACTTAATTATAATTAATCTACAATGGATTCATTAACAGAAATAGCATCTCAGGAAAAGTAAAAAAAGGTCATGACAGGAAGCAGGAAAATACATTTTGTACTTTACTTTTGACGTCAGTATTAATTTATTATGGTTGATAAATTGTAAATATTTATTTTTTAATAAAGTTTACTACATAAACCTGTTAATAAATAGTTGATTTTATACCAATGTTTTAAATCATGACTTGTTTTTCGTTTCCGATTTAGTAATGAAAAGCCAGTGGTAGGTTACGGTAATTACTTCCTAATAATAGGAAGTCAATCATCAAATTAATTTTCCTTTAAAAAAAAATGTAATACTTATAATAAAATCATGCTTTCGAGAATTTCAACTTGTTAATATTGGAGGCTTTAAATTGTGATGACAGGCAAATTAATCTATAAATTAAACAGACATTTCTTAAATTGTCAGGAACGGGTATTTTGTCTTATTTGAAGGCCTTGTTTTACTTAAGACGTCATACATGGGATCGTTATTTTTTTAAGGTACTGACCTTTTTTCGCTGTGATTTCAATTAACCTTTAAGTAAATAAATTGTCAGTAATTTTTACGGATTGATACGCAATTAATACATTAAAAATGATGTAATTCCTTTACTGCCGTCAGAGCCACTGATTTAAATTGGTATAACATTATATTATTACTTAATACTACATTATTTAAGACTAGCTTAACTTAAAAGGTAAATTAAATTAAAAAGCTTTTCATCCAATCTACCATTATTCACCGACCAAGTATAAAATGAAATGAAATTATAAAATTTAAATTTGGTTTAGACGTTTGTATACAAATTATAAAATTCAAATTTTTTGAATATGTTTGTATACATTTATGATGTCAATAACTTTGTTCTGAACAAGAATTTGAGGGAGGTGGCGCCCCTAGCAAAAGTTACTTTTATATAATGTAGTCCAGAGGTGTGAATGGTCCATATTTATTTATTTTATCTTAATTACATTTCAGGTAATATTGTTTAAGTGACCTACGTATTCTGTGCGTATATCGTGCAAAGGACAACCACTCCAAAATTAGTAATAACCCCGAAAACAAAACTTTTGCGGGATGACCTTTCATAATAGTAGGTATAATATATTATAATTCTTAATAAAAAAAATATTTCGCCTAAACGGATTGATACTTCGTCCGTCCTTAAATTGCTTGTGTGATTATTGTTCGAGTCATTAACAATCTTTATTTTATAAAACTACAAATTAATTATAATAATTATAGTTTCAATTCATATAGTTAAAGCATTTTAGTCCTAATTACAACACACCAGTTTTTACTAAATACAAACCAAAATACATATAAACAAAACCTTTAAGAAAACATTGCTCATTTTGATAATAAGCTTACAAAGGGTGTAAGCTTTAAGCAAATTGCACTAACGGAGGAGTGTAAGACTTAGCATATTTAAAGTTCGAATAAAGGAGTGCACAAAAATAAAATTTATCTGTAGTATTGTTTGAAGAATGTTATCTGTAGAATACATAAAATTCGACGTCGAATTTTGTCCACTGGATGCTCAACTAATACTAATAAATAAGTGTTCTTATCCTATCTGTATTTACACCATGTACCTATAAAAAGAATTGGCCTATTGCTAAACTCAAAAAATACAATATAAGTATGTTATGCAGTTTTAATGTGTTATTTATTTACATGGATTAATATTGAATGCTGAAATGAGAAATGAGTTCTATATTTCCTAGATAATTACTTTTTAGGTGTATCGCAACTCTCCACATAATAATAATTTACTTAATGTCTTTCTGTAAGTGATCATAAAATATAATTTTCATTGCTTACATTTATGTACCTTACATCTGTAGCCGTGTGGTAATTTTCTTTTGAAATGACTTCTAAATATTATAAACTTTAGGGCAAAGGGTTACATTGAGTTGAACATTTGGTCCAAATGATACTCTGGGTATTTGCGAATAGCAGACTGTAATGTCAATTTTTATAGTAATAGGTATTTTGTACTGCCCAAAATTAATTTGTTTTTGAAATATTATAACATAGTGTATAATGTTAAGAGGTATTTAAGCGCCGCGACTATCTTTAGATCATATCTCTCATGGCCTTATGTTTTCCAGTTATAGTAATAATTTAACGAGAAAATATAAGGTTCTTACAATATTATTATTGTAACAAGAATTACATACAAAGTGTTACTAAGTTGTATGCATGTATAGAAAACAAACCTAGCAATAGAAATTGAATGACACTATTATACAAATTAACAAGAATATCGTTTAAAATTTATGTCATAGCTCATCTTACTTCAATTTTAAAAAAATAAGGTAATGTGTTAGACTTACTACATAAAAAATACATTATAATGTTTTTAGTGCGTCAGTCATATAGTGGAATTTTCTTTATTCTTTTATGTTTCGCCCTTTATTATTTATGAATTAAATTTTATTTCTTTTTAAGCGCAATATTTGGAAGTATCAGTACTTAAGTAAACTGCAATTGGCCTTCATTGTTTTGAAAGGTTAACACAGAACATTGAGAGAAAAATAAAAGGGCGCTCTAAATATACGGTCTCGAGGGAGCGCATCCTCTCTGAATAGCTGAGCAGTTTGTGAAAAGAGTCTGCTGAGCGACATCTTATTTATTCAAACCATCTTTAGGGTAGACACGCCCGAACACGTTCGCCTCCTAGACCCTTTTTATGCACAGCCAGTAGTTATTTTTACAGTGAAAATGTTTATAACACAGTGTAAATAATAAAAAATTAGATAACGTCCGCAAAATACGACAATACACGATATGCCAAATTAAAGTGTAATAAAAGAGATTCTAATATTCTCATATATGTCGTCGTATAAAATAACGCTACACGGTACTTCAAAATTATCTAACAAAGCACAGCCTTCATTATCGTAACAAAATAGATATTTATTCAGAAAAGATGAAAGATGGAATAATATTTTCTGTAGCTATGATAATAGAAAGAAAATATTAATGTCTGTGTCGACGTTTACTTTTTTTAGTACGTAATGTAGGCAGATCACACGCTAAAGGCAGTACAAATTATCTTGAATGTGTAGTACGTGCCTTCGAGAAATCTTTCATGGAATTGGAAAATTTCAATGGAAAAATTATAATCGCCGTAAGATCTAAAAATATATTTTAAATAGGTAGGTTGTTGTTTTCCTGTCGTAGCAAAGTGACAGTATGCCTGTTGTTATTTTCAATTAAAAATATTATTTCAATAATTAATCCGCCATTTTTCTTGTATTTTTTGGAGGTCTGGTTTCAATTATGATTACTTTAAATTGAATAACACTTTAGGGTAAAAATAAATACGATACACAACAAACAAGCCTTGTCATTATAAGTGACCTGCAATGTAGGCAAGGCCTGCATAAGTAATTCAAGAATGAACAGATTTGATCCCAATAACTTGACATTTTGTACTTAGGTACTCAAAGCCAAACTATACCAACGACGCGCGTTTAAGGGAGTTTTCAACCTCGCCGCGCTGCAGCCGTGCGCCTCATTTGTTTGTTCACTTATATTTTGAATATTTCAAATTTCTAATCTCACTTTTGAGTAGGGTTTTTTTTCTTCAATCATGTATTAATGATTATGTTAAAATAATATGCATATAAATTAAGTATCTCATTCATACTCCTGACTAATTTTATAAAAAAGCTGTAGAAATATATATTAAGTATTTTGTATAGTTCCAAATGAAGACCTTTTATTATGACGCCCCAAATTTACTGTAAATAATAAATATTCAACTTATTAATCTGCTTTTATGTCCTTTATTTTGAACATTGTTATAACAAGAATATTTATTTTGGAAAATGTTTGTATCGAATATTAATTAAAAAAAACCTTCAGGCCGTTATGGAGATATAAAACAGACAATAATAACTTAAATGTTTGTAAACATTAAATAACTTCCATTATTAATAATTTATCACGTTATAATTGGAATAGTAAAATAGGAGGACTATTTTACTAAGATTAAATCATAATGCCAATAGGTTAATAAGATATTATTTAACTTGCTACTGTATCTCTGATTATAAGGTTCATTCATATTGCGTTATAACAGCAATTAAAACATTCGTAAACAATTCTAACATGTATTTAATTAAAGGCAAGGATGCACCTTGACCGACGCATTAGATTTACGATCTTATATGCACATTGAAGAGACTTTAAGAAATTAATTTGTTTTGGTATAATATTTCGAAATTGAAATCTATTAAAACGCAAGGTTGAAATATGTATATGGATGTATTACATCGTTCAATCTACGATTTGACATAGCTTTAGTCTAAGATGTTTTTATTACATAGATACGTTGTCCGAGCTCAATACTGGCAAGACGAAAGTAAGGTAACTGCCCGACATTCACTTAGTCAACCTCCAACCACTGTCGCGGCTAGTCGGCTTACTAACTTCTTGTATTTTTATAAATAAAAAGCCTTCCTATGTTTTTAGACGATGTACAAATTATACTCCAACTGTGAATGAAAAAACGTTTCATTTCATACGTTAGTAATAAGTATACACTATTTAACTTATTTTTAAACTAATAAATGCATTTCATTCGACTGTCATGGCGACGGGGCGGCCGACGCTCGGGCCCATTCGGAACCACTCGGGCTCGCTCGGGCCGTATCGATGCGAGCCGCTAGGGCTGTGACTATAGTAAATACTCCGCTGTTTTTATGTGCAATTTTGTTAGGGTATGACGCGTCTATTTGTAAAATGTCATTGGCTTTAGTAGTGATCTTTGCATTCAAAGATATTTTTAGTAATCTATAAAAACTGTTAAGATTTTATGTTCCACGGGTCATTACTTTAATTGCTGTTGAGATTCTCGTTGATGATACATTTACGTATTTTTATTCTAAGAATCAGTATCATAGTGCAAAGTGACACCAATTATAGTGTGAGTGCGTTATTACTCCTATCATCACTATTAGCACCCACAATAATGATGATATTTCTTATTGTCATTATCAATTACATAAATAACTCAACATTAAAAGTGCGCTTGCATTTATCACGTGTTTAATAAGGAACTAGGGTAGCTCGCGGTTCTGCCTGCGCGGAAGGTCTTTTTTTAGATAGAAGTATCAGTAGGTAGTAGGTCTTTTTTTTTGATAGAAGTAGAAAAGTATACATATATTTATATGTTAACTCAGTGCGTGGTCTATCTGTATCCCAAATTTTATACAAATTCGTTCAGCAGTTTCTGTATTTACATCGAACGAACATCCAAACGTATTCACTTACTCTCGTATTTATCATATTAGTGGGATAATCACCTACATCTCACTGAGTGTCATTTGCATCGCACACGGGGAATTGAATTAACGTTTGGAACAAAGACAGATTGACGAAATAAGGACAAACTCATAAGTGGCGTAATCTAGCATAAGTGGTTAAACAGTATAGCTATTATTATAAAGAGTTGCATCAAGCATAGTGAAGGGCGACTCATGGAAATTGCACGTTGCACCGGATAATAGGTGAAGGGATCTTGCGTATGAAAACGACAATTCAGCAACACAATACATGTAACAACTTTACTTAATCGTGATTGTGTTATTTGAACTATTAATTTGACGTCATATTGTTTATATTATCTAGGGTAACGACATTGTAATCTAAATGATTTGTTTTTATTTTATGTAAACATTTGCTTAATGCTTTTCTTAACTCTACAATGGTATTATTTGTATTAGAAGCGAATACAAGACTCATTTGCTTTGAAGAAACCAAATCAATCGAAGACGCATCGCATTAGATAGCTAGGGATAGTAAGATAAATCAAAATGCTTCAGATAAATGTTGCTAGTTTTTTGAACATAATAATTACATTTAATTCAACTATATATAGTCTATTGTAATATTGTGGTTGGATCCTTACCAACTCCAATATTTTTTTTTATAAAAAAATGTAATCAACATGCAACAAAAAAAACATTACTGTTTGATCTCTGCGATCTGTTATGATTCCTTATTTATTAAACCTATGCACTCTTACGTAAATAAAGCATTAGTAATCTGCGTATCGTTAACTAAATGTTCCTAGTTCTTAGAGTCATAGTCAATGTAACGTATATTTGATAAAGTAAGTAGATATAATGTCGTATTAGCTAACCTTAAAGCATATCAATATTATTTTAGACGACGAGTTTTAGATCTATAACTGATATCTATACAGGGTCATTTTGATATTGCTTAAATAAATGAAAATTGTCTTGAAAATGACTCTTTACACTAAGTTACTCAAATGTAAAATATAAATGCTTGTGTTTCGAAGAAAATAAATTTGAATGTAAGGTAATTTTACACATGTCCTAATGCCACTACTACAAGAAAAAAAAAGAAAAGAGACAACGTCAAACTTCAAGTCAGAAATACACTCTTGCATACACCACATTCGTATTAGACTTCAAAGTGATACAAAGTACATTTAGAAATACATACAGGTTTATTTCTATTAAATTAAATACTTTTATACATGTATATAATATATATAATGAAAATATATATACTCATCCACAAAAGCAGCTAACTATATATAATAATAATAAATTATTTGTTTATTTGAAATATTTATTTTCTTTGTGTGAAAAAAAGTAAATTGCCTTTTATTTTATTTTTATGAAATAATTGTTGGTCAGAACACAAAATTGTATGTACGCGATTACAAATTTTAAGGTTGTTGATCTACCTATATGGGTGACAGTGTTTAAGTATCCCCAAATCTTATTAAAAGTATTAATTGCTCAAATATCCTTGACTTTTAAAATTTCGGAAGTTGTTGCGGAAGCGTCAAGCTTCCGTCAGAATATAGTCCAAACACTCTAAGGTTAGCCACCCTACCAATAAACTTTGTATATGTCTATAATAGCTATTCTAGAAACTACTACACTTTTAAATAAACGCAACAAAATATTGTATAGCCTGACCAGGAATATAAAAAACTACTTTGGAAACGCTTACTTGATTCTTATAAAGTTAATGTTGTAAGTACAAGAATTAAGTTCCATATTTTACCATAAAATGGCGAAATTTTTTCCCTACGACTATGACATTTGTATACAGGACTACTTATAGTTATGATAGCGTTTATAAGTCAGCTTACTACGTCAGAGTACTAATCATCCT
This sequence comes from Manduca sexta, assembly GCF_014839805.1. NCBI lineage: Eukaryota > Metazoa > Arthropoda > Insecta > Lepidoptera > Sphingidae > Manduca > Manduca sexta. Next base: position 6,549,931 of record NC_051133.1, on the reverse strand, counting down.
TTCAAGGAATTGAGAATCGTTTCTTGTACAATTTATGAAAAGACGTGATGGAACTCAAGACAATTTTTAAATTTAAGGAAAATATAGTCTTATTTGCTCTGCACCATCGTGTGGAAATGATATAAAGTAAACAAAAATCTGTCTTCTGTTTAAAACACGCAAGATGGATGATACGACCTAGAAATTGCAGTCTGAGGTGCCCAACAGACAATTTATAGGTATGTTATGCCCCCTTTTATTTTCTTGCAAAATTACTTACTATCTTGGATGTGTGATAGTAAAAGTACAAATAAATGTTATAGTATGAGCTACACATTGACCCAGTAAATAATGCTGGTCTGATTATTATTGTTTTCTTTTAAACATTTATTATTATTTATATTATTTATTATTATTATCTATACTATTATGATATAAAGAAAACGAGTAGGTATTTTTGCTTAACGTTGTAATCTTTCGAAATACTGGAGCGATACTTGTTTTTACTAATACGTTTTTTTTACTATATGGTATCTTTTATTCGGAGAACGGACTATAACTTAGACGGAATCGTAAGGAAAACTACATATACTCATATTAGTAAAACCGCAATATGAAAAAACATTTATTTACTTTTTTTAAACACGCAAGAAATTGATGATGTTGTAGATGTATTTTGCGCTACTGAGCTGTTAACTAACATAATATACAATAATACATATCGCTGGTTGAAAGCCAATTGATTAAAGCGACATTTTTTTAGAAACATTTTAACTAGTTTAATAAAACATAGAAAAAAGAGCTGATTTTAAATATGTATTAAACTTAATGTCGCAAAGAGAAAGAGTGACGGTACAGCTTGGCAGGCTTGGTTATTCCATTAGTTTTACCTTTTTAAGTAGTACGTAGTGGATAAATATAATGAGTAAGGTAGTGTGACCAAAGACAGCTCGGTTCCTAACACGTCCCGGCATCCATATTTTTGTTTTCTTTTTGTATTGTAATGCGAAAAAATACGATGTAGTTCTTTTATTATAACATTTTATAAAATGTAGTGATATGTTAAGCAACAAATTCTTGAATGACATGAATAAAAAAATATCGTAAAATTAAGTGGGCCATTATCTTCGTTTAATTTTAAAATATCTAAGTTTTTCAAGTTTAAAACTTTAAATTTTGATAAGATTTTAAAAAAAATACTTCACTGGTTGGCCTTTACTTAACTGCTCACGACACAATTTTGACATAAATTTTATTTATTTCATACATTTATTACCCAGCTTTTAAGTACGAATTCTATTTAAAGTATAAACATATTTATATAAAACAGGAAATAAAAAATATTATTTACTGAGTTATTATTACTTAAACAGGCTAATGTAACTTCTTAGAACAAAAACAATAAAAAACAAGTTAACTAACTATATTTTTGTTGGGAACGACACTCATAACTCCATTTAAAACATCTTTTCTTATTGTTGAACAGAAAATGTGAAAAAACTGATTATCTTAATCTAAGAGCAATCATATTCACAAGCATCGTAAATGATAGCGCGCCTTATTGAAATAAGCTCTTAGAACAACTCAGCATGCTACAGTTACCAACTGATAGAAATAAATAGTTGCATGTGGTTGCGATAATTGGAGCCGTTGTTAATGTTCTTGACATTATCTGACTGCATGACATTGTCAGTTATGTTTTACTCATAGTTATAAACATTTCTAATGCCAATATTATGTAAAGAACCAGAGTTTTGTAAATTGTTTATTATTTACAATTAATAACAGTGTTTATGTAATAAATGGAAGTAGGGCAGATAAACGTAATCCGATATATTTTGCTCTTTTGTATCATGTACTTGAAATAAATGTACTGATGCGATTATCCATTCTCTTACGAATGCAATTGTAAACATTGGGTATTGGATTGCGTTTAATTGTCACCAACGTTAGCGAGGAACAAAGTCTTTCTAACGCTTTAAGCAGTATCCACAAAACAAGATTTGATGCTCAACACAGAATGATCAATTATGACAATTTTGCTTCAGAGAGAGTGGCTTTGATGAAGGTGCGCATCATGAGAAAACTTAACCATCACTATAAGCACACGGATATTAATCCGTTGTTGTAGTAGGCTGATAAGTCGCGCGAGAAATATTGTGCATCAATTGCTGTCTAGAAAACGGGACTATTATTTTATTGTACATTATGAATTCTTATGCATAATAAACTTGTTTTTAGTTCATTGTCTTTTAATGATGAGTCGCGTGTTTAAACTAGTTTTTAATAAAGATGTTAAACAATATTAACAAACTAGTTTTCTTTATCTTTAGTCGGAATAAATGTTCCGTTTTTAAGATAAAGAGTAATAAATTCAAACTATTGTTGATGAGTGAAATATGTATAACTATCTTTGTTAATAATTGAGTTGTTAAAATACACATGCACGTGCGAGTAGATATAAATTAAGGGAAATTAGACATTGTATAAGACTAAAAGAAGACGAATAGTATACTATTCGAAACAATGTCTGTGTGTGTTATCTGTACTTATAAACATAACATTGTAAATCGTGATACTACAAAATGTAAGGCAGTAGATACGATGTAATTAATATCGGGACTTCCGGCATATTATATTATGTCGACTACGGATGTCTTAAATCTATAATAATATATTATGCGTATTTGATTAATAAATAGTAACACTGCTTAATATTTTTTTATGCCGCAACAAACCAGTCACGTTTTTGAAACAATAATATTTCATATCTGAGTTGCTTTTGTAATATATATGGTATGTAGCTACACCTAACCGTGATTTTCCGAGGTTATTTTGTGCTAAAATGTATACTATTACGTGATTTTATATTCCGTAGGCTATTTAAAAAAAAAACTATTAAAAAATGTGTAAAGTTCCTATTTTTAGTCATAAAGTCGTTGAAAAAGCTATACATTTGGCTATACATTCTTTCTTTGGAAATAAGAAAGTATGTAATTTAAATTAAATACCAATCTTTCATTATTAGTAATTACTGTAATTGATTTGTAAGTAACTCATACAAATGCAAATAGGCTTCGAGCCGACCATTACAAAAACACCATTCAAATTGATATTATGCTTGCTCAATCACATCAGTTATAATTTGTTCTGCTTGTAAATGTAATACTAGTACATAGTTTCTATTTAGTTTTTGTAACAAATGACTGCTGGAAACATTTTCTTATAAAATTACGTACGCTTGACACAACGTTTGAGTAAACTTCAACAATATTCTGATCAAATAAATGAAACGGCATTTTAGAATATTAACCAATATTTTTACAGCAATTCTGTTATATGAGCATTTACAATACTTACAAGTATAAAATCAATAATTGCATTGGCTCCTTAATTATTTACGAGCATAAATGTAGTCAACATAGAGAGCAACGGCCGGTCGAAACTTTTCAAACTTTAATCATTATTTATCAAGGTGCAATTTTTTATTAACTAAGTACTGTTTAATAATTCAAACAATCTAAATATGTACTCGTTGGTTAGCCTTTAAACCATGTTCGGTGACTTAAATTCCAACTGTCTACTTCCGCATTAACACTTACACGTGGTGGCATAAATCCTGTCAATTGCTTGTTGCGTATTTGAGGTCCTAATTGAAATACAGCCCATTTAAAGTTGTACATTCTAGTCGATACGCACTTCATACATGACTAAACAAGTGTCGAGTATATTTTAAGTTTAATGCTGTAATCTAGACTTATATTTTTATATCAACCGAGATTGGCGGATGTTATAAACATAATTTTACATTTTACCGCAATTTCTCAGACATTGGCGCATATTGCTCAGAAGTCGTTCACAATTGCGTTTCTTGCACAACGCAGCCAGTGTGAATTCCAAATCACGATTGTGCCGCAAAAAGAACGGGCATAGAACAACACCTTTGTATTTAAGTCTTAAATAAATATTTTACAACCAAAATCGATCTATCAAATATAAAAAATAAAGTGTTCTTTTTAAGATTATTTTTATGTTTTATTCCCGGGAAGGAAGTTTATTTCTTATTTCATAAAATGAACAGATTGAATGTGTAAATGCATGTACATTGCATATTGTATTAATGAGAAGGTGTTGTAACAATTAGACCTGATGAATTTATATGTAGACTACGTTATGAAGATCTATATTTAGCAAGGCGAAGCAATTAATGTTGTCATTACTAACAACCACGTACGTGCTTAATTTGAGGGACTTCCTGTTGTAAAGCATAAAAAATGTTTCGTTAATTTTGTAATTAACTGATGTAAACACAATTTACTGTTGTGTTGCAGACGGGAACCAATTGGACACAATTAGTAAAAAAAACGTAAGGTAATTGAAAATTAGAAAAAAATAATGGTATACGTAGTTTTTTTTCTGATAGTATGTAGCGAAATAATTTAAGATCATCCCCTTAAGTTGATATTATTTTATCCCCTTAAGTTCTTCAGCTCAGAGTGCTATCGGCTCAGGTGGGTAAAAAATAATATTCGGCTTGATTTAGAAAATTATGGTCAAACAAGTTATAAGTAATTTATGCTAAATAGAATTTAACCTATGGTGATAAATGGTACATTATCATATTGTCAGACTGCTTCGACAATGTTTTCACAATAAGTATAATAAGACATAACCGTGAGAAGTGAAACAAAATAAAATTGTTGTACACATACAGCGGCGTTTAAGCAATGATTTGTTACGTTAATGCGACTTAAACCTTTTTTGTATCATTGAATATATTTTATATATTTAAGTACATTATGTTTTTTCGATAACTCGCTGAAACGAAACACCTGCTCATGTTTAACGTCATATTATTTAGTTATATAAATAAGGGACGTATACCCTTGTGGATTTGCCATTTTAGAGTATTTTACTTGACTTTTAAGTTTTAAGCAATGACAATATTATCTTGCTATCAGTGACAAGAGTTTAGATTTCAAAAAAACTAAAAAAAGTGACAACCATAGAAGTACAAAACTAAAATTATGTCGAAAAGTGACACCGGACGCATTGTATTTTATAGTGTACCTACCCATCGTAGGGTTGCGACGATGCATGCCGACCGCTGATTGCCCCGCTGTTGATCAACGCGCGCGCTCAACCGCGTAGATTGAAATTTCTGTATTTTATATAACGTGTTTGTTATACGATTCAGGACTTTAAGTACTTTAGATAGATACTAATTCCTAGCAATAAATCAATTAAAATTTAGGATTTCAGTTTATTATAATATTTTGTTTTATTCCCGTATTATTAAGAAGTGTATGTTTCCACTAATTAATGTTTTTATTTTTATATATAATTTGTCTTGCATTTATACATGGCTACTTGTATACATTCTCCACTACAAAACAATGAGCCACTATTCCTCAAATTTGATTATTTACGAGACATGAATGAATTTAATACGATAAACTGGCTACAATAAAGAGACCAAATATGAAAAAATAGGAATTTGATTTTATTTCCACTATGCAATTTTTATATACTAAAATAAAATTTCATTATTCGGTAGGATGAAAATATGTCCCTGTAAGTTTGACTCTATAATATACATCCATATGTCTTTCCGGGGATAAAAATTAGTCTGCATGATAATCTGGGACTCGGTCGATCTGTATGTCATACATCTAAATACATTCGTCGTTTACATTTCTTCCAAATATTTTTAACAGACTCTCATATTCATCGTCTAAAATTTGTTAGATTCTTATTTAAAACATAGTTCATAAACGTGTTAAGGAAGTTTTTATTTAAAGTAGAAAGTAAAGATCACGTCTATCTCAAAGTTAAGCACTAGTAGATATTATTGTGAAGTAAGTAAATATATTTGTGGTAACATTGTTGGAGTGCCTAAATAAATAAATAAAGAACTTATTTATGCCTAAACCTATTTAGATTCGTTCAACTGAAGATGTAGAAGACCTTCAATCAATTATCTATAACAATGGATGAATAATGACATAATACATAAACAAGATATCAATTACTTACACAAGATAAATAAAATTATATTTCGCTTTATTTATGTTTATGCGTTGCATATATTTGTAGACTAAAATAAAATTAATGTCTACATTTAATAATCTACATCCATGCGATCAAAAAACTTATAACATTTCCATTAAATTCTGTTAAATAAATAAGAAAAATACTAGAAAATAAAACTACAAATCATTTATGTCTTATTATGGACAGAACCCATTCGTAATATCGTTCTACTTGTATGAAATAGATTAATATTTATGTAATAAACGTGCTGTGCATATTGGAATGTGTTCGTATTTTTAAAACATTTAAGCGCAATTGTTACACGCTCGTTGCATAAAACTAGATAAATTTAATTGCATTTAAATAACATGAATCGTCGTTTAAATAATGTTATGTGATAAATTACAGTGATATTTTTATAGCGTGTATGTTTTAAATAATATATCTGATTATAGTATTAAAATTAGGAAATACTTTGAAAATATTTAGTAGTTTTGGAACAATTGTAAAAGTAAATAGTACTTATAACGGTACATTTGTTAATATTTGATTTATTCTTCCATATCAATTTGCGGTTTATCATTATTACATCTGGTACCCACATTTATAAAGGTGAGAAAATGATGTTCTCGCGTACTAAAATATATCATGTCTCGGCAATATTTTTTCATAAAAATATCAAAGCCAAGCACGCGCTTTTGTTATTACCTGTGACATGAAATAAACTCATTTATTTCGGAGTAGGTACGAACTATAAATTACCTAAAATATAGAGAAAGCATTTATAAATGGCAGTAAAAGTTTCATCTACTCAAACGGATACTCACTTTTAAAAAGGCCCATTTTAAAACATTTCCTCATGATGTCTGAAATTGTATTTTGCCTGTTTAATTCACCCATGTATCACTATTACTTATATTGTCACAACGCGTTGGTATAAAAACACCCCTTTGAATAATAGAGGTATTATAATGAATTTAAATATTAAATACGCGATGTTTATTTTCGGGAAATGTTCATAGTGAGCGTGCAGGCGGCTGCGAGGTGATACAATATAGACTGATCGCTGAAGGCAGCGCAAGCGCAGCCGGCACGAGTCGGCGCCGCGCGCTTGCTCTTGATACCACACAAATCAAATCACCAAGATTATCATACTAAATGGATTTGAATAATCATCTCTCAGATCACACAAGCACATATTATAGACATCACACTGACACAAGTTCAGATGTTTTACTGTGCTCTTGATTTAGTAATTAATCTCGAGTGTGCTCCGTTAATGAAGGTCTAGTATTGCGTGTTTTAAGCTAATTTCAATAGATACGCACTATTATTAAATACAGACATTATGAGAATCATTGATTACCTAACACGATATTAAGTTGCCGGCTATGTTTTGTGTTCGTGTAATTAGTTTATTATATTAGATATGAATTTTTGATTAAATTGCTTTTGTGTTCGCAGCTATGTTTTTTTTTATGTATTTTATGGCGTTACCTTGCGTTTTATTAGAATTTATAATTATTTTATTTTTAACATAAATTTGAATTTTACGTCATCACTACTTATCGTAAATAAATAGTGACGTAATAACAATGACGATATTATAGTACTCAAATATAATTTAAATTATGAAACAGTAAAATTATATTATATGTAAAGACTGTTGAATGTTAATCTGCAATATCATTAAAATATTTAACATTAGATAAGTATCTTCGAGGAGTATGTCGGTATACTACGTCGTGTATGAGGACGTTAAGGGGCGACCTATGCTATGGTTTGGCAACGTATTTATTTCCGAACTATAGTAATAAGAACCGATTCATTTAACACATCGGGAACAAACAATTAATAACGTGTTTGGAAGTCGCATAACTCGCATAATATGCCTTTTTAATTAGGGACCGTATCCGATTCTAGCTGGTTCCGCGTTATAGAATTACATTATTATGATGTTAAAAATGGCAATATATTTAAATATTTATTTTTTGAAAAAACTTTGCACATTATAAGATCATATACAATGCTAAGCAACGCACCTGCCTCGTTTGGAATCACTTAATAAAGCAAAAAAGGATTAATTAGCGTTGTTCTAAAATTCATTAATAAAAAAAATCCAAGTGGGATAATTCCGAACTATATTGTGTAATTCAGTGACAGACGTAACGACAGATATAGTACCTATATTATAGGCATGTATGTAATTACTGTAGTCTTGGTAAAAACAGACTAAGGACTAAAATACTTGAAAAATATATATAATTTGTTTACATATCGTACAAGGTCAGTGTACATAACTCGCCTCAGTTATTTCCAAATAAGCTAAGGGTCTCTATATATACGTAACAGGGTTACGAGGTGAACGACCGACATACTGAACAGACAGTTGATATTAAGCACATGATAATTGTATATTTGTCACGAGCAATAAAGTAACAAAAAGAAAACGTTTATAAATTAAAGCATATATATGAGCAACGTGTACTTAAATAAATGAATAGCCTAGTTTACAATTATGTAGTCAATTAGGTGTACTTATATATCTGATGCTCGTGATGTTGAAATAAGCCAAGAATGAACGATGGACTTCTAGATTGCCATAAGTCGATCTTTCCTCCGATCATATTCTTGATTCGGTGGATAGGCGAACGTGCTCCTTAGCGTACTAAAGGCAATGCCAGCCAGGCAATTAATATTGTAGTAACAGTGTAAGGGCTTCAGCTTCTGATAAGCAATCTATCACATTGACATTACAGTCAGTGTAATTACTGGACATAATAAGACTTAACATCTCATGTCTCAGGATGGCGAGCGCAGTAGAATAATGTAATTCAAGGTGTTGGATGGTGTTTCTATTGTTTATGGGCGGTCATATCGCTTACCATCAGGTGAACGGCAAGCTCGTCTCGTCATTTCAAGCAATAAAAAAACATCACTATTTTTTTATCTTATGAAATCTTAAAGTTCCATGTAAGAAAATTAAAATAAGGTAATATATACAGGTGCAAAAAATAATCTATCACGAATTTTGTATTTCGTTACGGTTATTATTTTCTATTAATATTTATTTTTAGCGGGGCAATAAATAATTTAAATATATATATATATACGCATTAAACCTTTTTTGCACGGTAACAAAAACCCGGAAGAGTAAAACACGTTAACTGCATACTTGATTTCGTTTAAATTTATTCTCATAGACTTAATGTTTATTTCGTGTATACAGATTATGCGACAATTCCATGTTTTTTTAAATAAATATACCTTAAAAAGAACATTAAGTTCTAAAATAACTTCAAAGACTCTGCCTATCACTATGTAAAATCATGAAGATAATTGATATTACATTACGTTAGGAAAGCAATACTGGCATTTTATGTTTTACTTTCATGAGATGACAATACCGTGAAAAAACAGCTTTCCATAATTCCTATTAAGTCTACGTGAACTATATTTTAAGAAAAGCCAAACTACCCCACTTCTCTCTAATTCATATTTAAATATTAGTAAATTTAAATCTTTAAAAGCGTTTGCGTCAATGATTCTACTAGTATATACCGTGACTGTTAATGATCAGTAATATAATATAATAATAATATCAGCCCTGTATTATATACTTGTCCACTGCTGAGCACGGGCCTCCTCTACTACTGAGAGGGATTAGGCCTTAGTCCACCACGCTGGCCTAGTGCGGGTTGGTAGACTTCACATACCTTCGAAATTCCTATAGAGAACTTCTCAGATGTGCAGGTTTCCTCACGATGTTTTCCTTCACCGTTATAGCGAACGATAAATTCACAAAAAATACACACATGATTTTTTAGAAAAGTCAGAAATGTGTGCCCTTGGGATTTGAACCTGCGGACATTCGTCTTGGCAGTCCGTTCCACACCCAACTAGGCTATCGCCGCTTCGCATGATCAGTGTAGATAGCATATTATTAGGTGACCTATTCCCTAATTTACCAGCCTATCTTAAGAAAAAATAATGCCACCTTTCCGGAATATCATAGAAGTTATATTTTTGGATGACTAACAGTAAAAATATTAAAAGAATAATGACTAACGATTATGTAACTTTCTATTCAATATAAAAGCATTATCAAATAGGATTGCACGCTAATCACTATGGGGAAATGCATAAACTATGAATCAGAATGACATAATTATAACGAGCGATTCATAATTAGGCAGACCCATATAAATGTCGAATTTGCTGTCCAAACATCATACTTGGACTTTCCAACTTAACGTAACAATTTGAAGATAGCTCAGCTTTAAAAGGTAAGCCAATTAGAATTTGACTTCAAACTCCGACTCCGTTTGTGGTTGATATTTTATTTTATTATTACTAGTCAACGAACATGGGCGCCGGTGCCCATGTCAACGAATATTAAAAACATTTTAAAAATAAAATAAGTAGGTACAAACACTTATTATATGCAATTATATTAATGCAAAATTATAAAATTTCAGATGGTTCGTGTGGTTGTTGTTGTTTTGATGGTTGTTCTAACAACTGTTGCGTCTACAAATGTGCCTGAATCATCAAGACATAAACGGTCCTTTATGATCGAATATGACAGCCTACCTCAAGAAATTGGGTCGATTATACTAGGAGTGAAAAGTCAAATAACGGATCTAATTTTGGACATCATATTCCAAGCATTAAAGTTTTTAAAAGACTTGATTATAAAATTCAAGTTACATCTTCTGAAGAAGTTGGAAAAATATACTTTGTCTTATGTGTTTAAGGTTATTTTCGATTGTATAAATAGTTTTGTGGTAGAACCATCTTATCAGGTGTATTACGAAGCTGTTAAGAAACCAGTAGTACTTAAGCCAGAACCACACGTACAAAATGTTTATAATAATAATCCGTATGCTCTAGCTAATTTGTTGAATGCTTATAGAAAGTAATTTTGTGAACATTCGTAAAAATTATAAGTAGTAATAAGTTTGCAAATTGTAATTTATTTATTTAATAAAAATAATTGAAACAATGTTTTGTTTCCATTAATTTCAAATTATTATATGTATACTTAAAGGTTTTCTATTTAGACAACCAACAAGATTTTGTGCTATGCAAAATATAAAAATAAAATATTGTATATCGTATATTTTCCTACCCGTGAAATAATCTAGTAATTTAAGAAAAATATTAATGTAAACAATATCTTAATAAAAAATATAAAGATAGATATAAGCAAGAACATTAATCCAATTAGAACCGTAGTAATTGATTTAACCGGCAAAATGTAATTTATAATATTTGAATGTAGAAACGGCTAAGAACAAAAGATTGTTTAGACTCGTAATGAAATTTGTCATTTTATGTATTTCTCTTTTCAAACGTTAGTAAAATATATATTTTACAAACAATACAGAGAATAAAACATTTGAAGAGGGAAAACGTATTATACAAATTAAATAATCAAAATATTTTTATGCGTTACATTTGTTCAATCAATCATAATAACTAAGAACAAAGCGCATGTGTAAAACTTTATACCAATAGGTATTCTGGAGTTCCTTATATTTGTCAACATTAAATGATTAAATAAATTTAGGGCACGGCCTTAACATAAACAATATTTTTATCATGTCTGACCATAATAAAATAATTATTTAAGCCCGTAGATACGAGCAATACCTTTAAAGCGCCTACTTTAAGTAGAATAGCAAATACTTCGAAACAAGATTTCGTTTTTATATATGTAATGATATATCAGTGCAGTATAGTATCTGCGATTTTGTATCTAATAACCACATTGGCGTGTTTTTTTCACGTTTTATTTTATGGTAATGTACTACAAGGAGATGTAGAGAGAATCTCCTTTTTATGATAAAAGAATAACGTGTCTCGTAAATTCTGTGTTTGATTTTCGTTTGTGATTGTTTCTCGAAGTTTGTGAGGGATACGCTACGAGCAATACGTCCAATTGTAATATTTTGTGTATGGCAGAACTCTGCCCGGTCGCGAACGGTAGTTTATTGAATATATAAGACTAGATTACTAAATTTATACCTAGCCAATATTGATCTAGGTTACCTCGAGGTTATAAGGAGTAATAACTAACAGGCCAAGTCACTCAAAGAACAGATATCAGGAAAATAATATATTATTTTGTGTCGTGACACGTCGAATCTTAATGAGGCACTATTTCCTTAAAATCTATCTATATATATAAAAATCAATTGCTGTTCGTTAGTCTCGCTAAAACTCGAGAACGGCTGAACGGATTTATCTTATCTTGGTCTTGAATTATTCGTGGAGGTCTAGGGAAGGTTTAAAAGGTGAGAAAAATTCGAATAATTGCCGGGAAAATCCTCAAAACAGCATTTTTCTATTTCCCATACAAACGTTTTCTAAATAAAATGGAGAGTCAATTTGTAATTTATTACCGCTGCATAAAGTTCAAATTCGCGTGCGCGTTGGAGGATCTAATATCGCGTTCTGAAACTCAACAAAAGTGAGTGAATCGCGAATGCGACAAAATTGCATAGTCTCAAAATATATAGTACATAAATAGTGGTCGGCTTCGAGAAACTCAATTTTAGCTAACTTCAGTTGTTAATATAATATATAACTCAAAGGTGACTGACAGTGATATATCAAGGAACAGCCCAAACCATTGGACGGATCGGGCTAAGACTTTACATGCATAAAGCTACTATGACGTAGGCATCCCCTAAGAAAGGATTTTGATAAATTCTACCCTTAAGGGGATAAAATAGGGGATGAAAGTTTGTATAAATGTTCTTAGATTTTCGACTGATTGAACTGAAATTATAGATTGGGGATAAAATTAGTTTGAACGTATAAGTACCGGGAAAATATGTAGCAAGACTTTTATCAAACAGTGGAATTTTATCCTGGAAAACACCTTCACGCGGGCGAAGCCGCGAGCAAAAGCTAGTATATATATAAAAATGAATTGCTGTTCGTTAGTCTCGCTAAAACTCGAGAACGGCTGAACGGATTTATCTTATCTTGGTCTTGAATTATTCGTGGAGGTCTAGGGAAGGTTTAAAAGGTGAGAAAAATTCGAATAATTGCCGGGAAAATCCTCAAAACAGCATTTTTCTATTTCCCGTACAAACGTTTTTTAACTAATACGTAGAGTCAATTTGAGCTTTATTGCTATTGTATAAAGTACACTGTTGTCTAAGCAATGTAGGTGTGTTCCTAACATCAAAGCAGTGTGCGTTGGAGCACAGAATATAATAATGTAATGTCGCGTTCTGAAACTCAACAAAAGTGATATCGCGGACCCGACTAAATTGAACAGTCACAAAATTTAATATATCATTAGTTATTTGGTTGGCTTCACGATATTATTTCTTTTGTTTTACTTTAAAATGCATGTTTTCGTTATGGACAATTTTTGAGCTACTTTTGCATATCTATACTTATAATAAATCTGTAGAGAGGTCAATTCTGTACATGAAATATATTTCCAAAATAACTGGGGGTGATTAGGGATCGATACTGATGCCAAAAATGCAATAAGTAAAATTTTTGTCTGTCTGTCTGTATAACCGTTATAGAAACAAAAACTACTCGACGGATTTTAACTTAACTTGGTACAATTATTTTTCATACTCCTGTGCTGGTTATAGTATACTTTTCATCACGCTACAATTAATAGGAGCATAGCAGTGATGGAAAATGTTGGGAAAAACGGGAGAAGTTACTCCATTTTTAAACTTCCGTCATTTCGTGTGCAACCTTAATGGTTAAAAGTTCCTTCGATTTCACCAGGATCCCATCATCAGACCCTGACCGGACAATCGGACCACCTGCATACCACCATAAATTAAAAAAACATTCCGACAAATTGAGCACCTTCTCCATTTTTGAAACCCGAAATCCACGCGGGCGAAGCTGCGGGCGGAAGCTAGTATAAAATAAAAAAACTGAGCAAATAGCTGTAAAATTAAACTTTTAAAGCAGGTGCATTCAGTTTAGCTAGGTAATATAAAAACCGATTATTTTTTTATGAATTTTTTGAAAATATGTGATGCAAATTACAGTTTTGTTTTTTTTTTTTTTATTAACAATGGTTGTGCATTATAAAGTTTGCCAGTCGCCAAGAATATTGGCGATATTAAATGGTTTGATTGTCTATGAAATAATTGCAGACGCGTAGCGAACAGCTATCGATTGTATAAAGAATACCACAAAGTTATTCCTTAGATACGCCAGGAAGTTCGAAACATATGCGAGAGTTATTCGTAACCAAAGAATTCTACGATCGTACTTACTTGAATATCTTTGTTAAAATACAGATAAGTCGAATATTATACCATTCTTTTCTAAGTGGGCTTCTTAATCTCCTAAAAATCTTGCTAATAACTGATAAGTTGTGGACGATAAGACTTATTATGTAGCGAATGAATAGATTTGCAACATGAAACCTTGTGTGAATCTTATGAACATCCTGAACTCTCGGGCAATATGGCTTTTCTTTTATGCTTTGCGACAAATTAGTTTTGGGAGAGACATTAATGGAAAAAAATCACTAAACTGGAAATTGATTAATTGTAGCCATAGTCAACTGATCACCAAGTTACAAGTGTATATTATTATTAAGTTCAAAATACTTTCCAATAAGACGTACTTGACCGTTAATTGAGCAAGATGTAAAGAAAAAGTAAATTTTATTCTATTGCTTGATTATTTTACAGGACAGATTAAGACAGTCGCTCGGATTGCGACGCCGAACTGAATGGGTAATATTTCAAAAATTCTGATCACAACTAACAAAAAAGATTGCTAGTAAATATTATATTATTTATTTTGTTACAATTTCAATATTTTTATATCGTTGAAGAACACAATATGGCTCTACTACGACTCTACTGGTAGTCATTTAAAAGTACTGTTGGTAAGTATTAGATTTGTTTGCAAGTATTGTAAAAATAAATTTTAGGTGTTAAGATTTGAAGACGTGTAACTGTGATAACGTGTTACTTTTACGAGTCCGAATCTGATAGTTCCACTTATCACAACCAAGCTACATTTCTAGTAACACCCTTCTCACGATCGAGTAGTAAAACTATCCCTTGAACCATCGGATTTTCCTTTTCAACTAAACCGCTGCGAACGCTTGCTCAGCAATTCGAATATCGATACCGTTTCAAAAGCCATTTGTTACTGCCGGCTATAAGTAGTTCTCCCGAAAACAAGGTAAACAAAATATTTCCGCCCTAGATTTTCTTAAAAAAAATTAATGTATCTTTATAATACTGGAGTATATTAAATTGTATTTTTATAAAACGTTGTGAAATTGATATATAAAAAAATATTTATACCATTAAAAAATTTAACGCAATAGGTAAATCAGATCAATTGCTATTACTAATTTGCAGGAGCATATTATCTTATTTTGCAATTTCACAATACCTACTTCGAAAATTTATTTCACAGAAGCTATAAGATTACGATTTACAACGCAAATTTTATTGCTAATATAAAATTCTCAGGCGCTATGAAACTTATTGACGGATTAAGTTATTGCTGATAAGACACGGTAGGCGTTATAAACATATCCAAACCATGTATGCAATACATTAAGATCATCATAACACTTATATCTTGGAGAAAAATAATTATTATTATGTTATACGTCAAGAATATAAAAGCTCACTATAATTGCAATTATTGCAATTACCTAGTCTTGCCATAAATATTGTAATAAAGAAAAAAGAAAATTGTTAACTGCAAATAACATTTATTACTTTTACAGTGTGTCAGTTTAATACATAAATATAAAACAATTAAAAATATAAAAAGCTTATTCGAAGTGGTCTCCATTGGCTGCAATACAGTCCTTTAAACGATGAGGCCAGTTATCAATAGAAGCACGCACTCTTTCCATGGGAAAATTCTTCACTGCCAATCGTATAGATTGTTTTAGGGACTCCAAATTATCATGGCGTTTAGAGCAAGCTGTACTCTCTAAAACTGACCACAAATCATAATCCAGCGGATTAAGATCGGGACTAGACGACGGCCAGTCTTCAGCTCTGATGAAGTCCGAAACGTTCGATTCCAACCAAGACTGCGTGGACCGAGCTTTATGACCCGGCGCCGAGTCTTGCTGGAAGGACCATACTTGGTTATTGAACATGGTGATGTTAAGGGGCTTAACTACCTTCTCAAGAATGGTATCTTGATACACTTGTGCCGATGTTTTGATACCTTTTTCACAAAAATATGGCTCAGTCACTCCTTCATAGCTAACACCCCACCAAACCATCACTGAAGTCGGATAATGTCCACGTTGCACTCTGTCGACTAATTGGGAAGCTTCCTTAGAGCTTTGAGCATAAATACGGTCATTTTGTTTGTTAAAATGTTGCTCAATTGTAAAAATTTTCTCATCCGTAAACAAAATTTTTCTGTGACCTCCCTTTGCGTACCGCTTCAGTAGTTGTTTCGATTTTACCACCCTATTCTTCTTTAAATTATCAGTTAAGAAATGGCCAGTGCGTCTCTTATAGGCTGCAAGTCCTAAGTCATCTTTTAAAATACGCGACATGGTTCTAGGTGCTATCTTCATTTCCCGAGATAAAATCTTTTGCTTTCGGACAGGATTTCTTCGAATTCTTTCCCTTACTGCTTTGACCACCTTTTTCGTACGAACACTACGTGGACGGCCAGATCTTTTCTGTCACAAACAGAGGAGGTCTCATTGTACCTATTAATAGCCCGGTACACAAACATTTTACTAATACCAAGTGTATGGAGAGTTTTTAAAAATTGCATTTGGCTCCATACCTACTTTGTGTAATGCTATCACAGCGATTCGGTTCTCTTTATCACCCCACACCATTTTAATATCGCAAAATATTTTACAATGTATTGGCGCCAAAATGAGAAAACACAATGAACAATCGTATAAAAATGACAGATTCGAAATTCAAATGTAATATTTTTTTATAATTAAGTGTAACAGTATTTATGGCCAGACTAAGTATAGTGAGCTTTTATATTCTTTTCGGTTCTGAGTCTACTGACCGGGTAAATAGCCAGTCAAATAACATTAGTTGCTGTTATTTTCTAAACTAAACTAGAATAGCGGTTATTAAAAATATTAATTCTGTTACCTTCATACGTTGAAGATTATTTATTACCGAAATAATTACAAAAAGTGGTGTCCACATTAGATCGCGTCGAGTATTCTGGGAAAACCCCAATATTTCCTGTTCATGTTTCTTCATATCAGAACAGAAAAATGTTATATACCTCCTATTATCATTTTAATTATCTCCTCCAGAAGATTGTATTTTTAAAAGTCAACTTTTATGCCTCACTAGATAAGAAAATATACCTATAGAAATATTTAGTCGCCTTGCAAAAGATAAAAGATGATTGCTGAGCTGATTGCCAAGCTTTACCGGCGGGAGAGGCTCTGTAAGAAGAAGAAATAGGGATATGTACTGATTGTGTTATGATATGGAGTGGGGGTGTGGCGGTAAATTTCTTATTACTTTGTGATCAGAGACGTGTAATGGCAATGTAATGTTTTTGAGTTGTAAGTGTGATATTACGTCGCAGTGGTATTGTGCAGGCGCAACGTTTTTACACAATTCTTTAAGCCTATGTTCCTGGGTTCGATTCCTAGATGATTTATATATCATGAATTCTTAAGGTTGAATTTCTTATAGTGGGTTCACTTCAGGGATACAAACGGTCAAGAAGTATGAGAAATCATTATTTTACATTTTTTTACGTATATTGTATGTTTACAATAATGTGTTTACACCAAATTGGTGTAGTATATGATAATAGGACGATGAGCTAATTCAGAAAAACTTCTCAGCTTTAAGATTACAAAATTCTATAATTATATTGATTCTTTAAATAACTGTGATACTATAAATGTATATATTTTGTAACTTCCGTGAACTGAGTATTTTCACTGCTGATTAACATATTATAACAATTATTAAGATATAGTTAACTGCAGTTTGTATATTGATACTATACATTATACAAGGACAAATTTTTAAAATCAATATTGATAGTCATTTATACGTCCATATTATAATATAAAAATCTGCAACAAAATCCGGAAAAGTGATTTATCTGAATGTCTAACATTCGCGTAAAAATAAAAAAACATTATTACGTTCCGTAACGTGATCGTGCATTAATTTGTCCTTTATCTTAAATACTTTCATTTCCTACCAATTATATTATTTACCTACACGTTCCCACTTATGTAAATGTTCCTTATGCTCATTAATTGACAAAATAATTTTAACATGCACATTGGACGTTTATTATTTTAATACGGTTTCCATTTTAATGTACTTCCACTTCTATAGATTTTGTTTTCTATACGATTAAATATTATACCCAGGTGGGTATAAGGCCACAATTATGCCGGCCTGTTGGAACCGGATATACAAAGGTTGATCCCGGAACGCGACACACTGCGAGAGTCACTATGGCGGGTTTTTACACCTTGCGTACGGTGGTCGCTGTCCGGGCGGATATAAAATATATCCTACCATCAGTAAAAAAACAAAAATCTTTTATCAATACTAAAAAATTAAATAAAATTATTATTAATGTATAAAATATGAACACACGTCAATTTACCCCAACACTTCTTTATTTTAGAAATGAAAAACAGAAGTTAAAATGTTTTTATTTTAAACAACGAAGCACCCACAGGAAATTGTTCACCTTCGTTTTAATTTATCCCTTTCATATTTTAGACGCTTACACAGATTTATCATAAATACTTATTAGTACATGCCTGGTTGCGGACCTTACTTACTGAAGTTGAATTATTTAAAACAGCATTTAGACTTGCGCAGGTGTGAAACAAATCGGTTTAATACAAATACAATGCAATAACAAATAGGACATTAATACATTAATATGCAGAACAATAATAAATCTACGTAAAATATAATCCATTTTAATGTATTAACATAATATAGTAAGTATATTTATTATGCTGAAACTTACACAATAAATCATATTAAAAATCATCGCATTGAGTTATTAATTTTCTATTATTATATTTTTCTACCACGTATTATTTCACTTCAAGGAACGTTTATCACAATGAACAGAAGGTTGCTATTAAATCGGTCAGGCAAATTATAAAAATGAGGTGACAAAAAAAATTAGGACGAGGTTTAGTTTATTCGGATGTCGATGACTGGACCTGAAATTATGCCGATTACGAGCAGGAAACTGTTCAAAAAAGGATTTCCTTGTTTGGGCCTATGTTTCACAATCATTATTTTTGTTGTTGAGATCACTTATCCCAATTATCAAATTAAACGACAATAATCAATTAGAACATAACAATAGCCTGAAAGAAATACAGTTGAATAATAACCAATGCCATCGAGTGACCGTTCATAATTCGGGTTAACCTTCGTGACGTTATGAATAATTATTATAAATGATTTAGCGAGATGCAATGTGCATACACTACCGTAAACAATTAAAATATCTTATAACTTATGTCTTATACTCTTATACTTAAATAGAAGGTATGGGCGTAGCCAGGAGGGAGAAGGGTCCATAGTCCCTTTCCCGCGCCGAACTTTTAGACTAGAAAATTAACAATGAATTGGTTTTAGACATTTTAAGACTAAAAATCACTTTTTTTGTTCAAATGAATATAAATGTCATTTAGTGTACATTATTGTAGTAAGTAATTTTTTAAACCCGCTCCGATACTAACTTGTGATTATGCCCGTGATGGTAAGTGTAGGTTATATTTATATCTAAATTGTTTCTGTGAGACAGTGATGCAAGCACTGCCGAGTAATGTCCTGTCACTTTTAAATGCATTTTACCTACTAATCCAATATAAAAGTTACAGCATGTGCAAATAATAATAACTTATTATTTAAAAATTATTCAATTTATTGAAATTAAACTGTACAAACTAATAAAAAATATTAGGAAAATAATTAGAAAGTATTAGGTGATGCTTCCGGCTTCGCACGCATGATAAGATTTTCCCGTTGTACTTTTGTTGCTGGAAAGGCTTGTCATCCCTAAAACACTAAATGACGCCAGTGCCATCTCAATAAATAATTCCATGATTTTTTATTGCTTCTATAAGATCAAATTCCCGAGACAAATATTTAGGTGTTAATCCAGGACATAGTCTACTCTTGTGCCAAATTTCATCTTAATCTGTTCAGTTCTTACTACGTTTAATTATAATAAACATAAAAATGTTCAAACATTTTCGCATGTTGCGCATAGATATAATAATTAAGACTATAGACACAAAAAGACCTAGAACCGTTTAAGCTAATAAGAAATATTTTAGTAAAGCCTGGGAATAGTTAACACTAAAAATACAATTAATTAAATAACGTAAATTGTTCATCATTAAAACATCACGCAATAATCACAATGAATGTTTAAAAGACAGCTATTTCATTACATTCCTATTACCACGCATTACACGTTGACCTTTAAGTGAAAAAGGTTATTTAAATATTGAATTAGGCATTTAATCACAAGATAATCATGTACAACTCATGGTAACTCTTTCTAATGCGAGGGGCCGAGTCTGGGTAGGTACCACCGCAATGTCTATTCCACTACCAAACAACAATGTGCACTGTTGTCATCCGGCTTGAAGGACATTGCAGTCAGCGTAAATACTGGACATTATGAGACTTAACATCTTATGTGTCTGAGTGAAGGCAGATTTTATAAATACAATAATCTGTATGGTATTGCTGTTGTTTATGAGCGGTCGTATTGTTTATCATCCGGCGAAAGCAATGCGGATCTCATCATCGAAAATTAAAGTGTCAATAAAATTTTTGAAGTTCCTAATAGGTAAATATTAATCAGGGCTTAAATTTTCCATTTATTATTTCTCCTTTCTATTCTGTGTGAACAACGATTGTAAGGTAAAGGTTAATAATTGTACTAAAGCTAGTGTCCTATGTCTCAATTCATTGTCCTTTCTCCGTATTATTATAAATCTGTATAGGCGTTTTACTTCAGTGTCTTGTTAACAAACTACTCTTAATAGGTAAAAATGCTCTAAAAAGTTATTGTCGACTAATTACTACGATGATAATTAATAACATCAATTTCTAATGATTAATTGTTTCTGTTAAACCATTTTATTGACTTTCTGGGCCACGGGTCTAACGACCCTGGATATAATTGCAATGCCATTTCTTGTCGCAGAAGATGGCTTTCATAACTTCGATCTCATTATGCAAATGCTATAATGTATAATTTCAAATTAAAACAATAATAGCGATAGGGCTGTGCTCTCGCTTTATATTTTTTAACAAACAGAAATTTCAATACACAATCTCATGAATATTTTTTATACGTTACTCCTACTTAATTACGAACAGTGACGAAGCATAGCAAATCATTTTCACTATATAATTAACAATCTGTATAATTACAGATTATAGCCACTACTTACCTACTTACTCATAAGGCTTGTGTAATATAATAACATTATATGTATATATTTTTTATTTATTACTACCTAATCGCCGAAAAGTGCGATAATATACATATAAGAAATTAATAAGTATAAAATGTTGTAAAATGTTCCATAGATCTCACCTTACAAACAGGTTTAACTAGTGGTTGTACGTCTCAAATTCTATGTCAATATTATCGGAGTATCCGCAGCAAATATTATATTCAAACAATTTCTAGAGACAAATTGATATTATGTATCGAATATAAATAGGATTAAGAATTTATCAATAGCCAATTATGTCACCTTACCTTTAAAGCTCTTCGAATATTTCAATAATTGGTATGCGGGTTGGGTTTTAATCGACCACAACATGTTTATTACTTACTCAAAATGTGAGCGTTAAATATGTTTACAGAAGGGGAATCCTTATTTTCGATGCTTGTTTTTACTTCCTGGTTTCTTTTTATTAATTCATGGAAGAATCTAGACTGGACCCTTTCCTGATATTGCGACGTCATGGGCAAAATATATTACAAATAACGTATGGTTCTGGAAGCTCTATTTATATTCCACTCATAATTACATCAAGGTTTACAAACTAACAACATATTGTGTGCATACTAAATTGCTCGTAATCTATTATATAGTTATTAAATTATTGTTTTGTTTCGTTGAGTGACATTCCACGGAAGAAAACTGGACAATATTCATTTGTCCAATCAACGTTCGCCATTGTTTATTTGTTTTGAAATAGTGATATTATTATAATTGAATACCAACATATAAATAATAAATATGTATCATAATTGCATTCTCCTATTGTAAAGTACAAGGAACCGTATGCGAATTTCATAAAAAATGCAGATACAAAGAAAATAACTACTTAATAAATTTAAATATCAACTACAAATATGGGCTTATGGGTAAAGATCGATTCATATGGTTACCTTAATATGCACGCAAATAAGCTTTGTACTAATATACAAAAAACAAATTATTTTCGTGAATTCTTAACAATGCATTACAATTATATATATTATACAATTCGCAAATTTATTATATCGCCCGCGTGTAAGAGCCTTTCCGAGATAAAAGACCAGCTATATATATAATTTCCCAGAATAAAAAGTAGCCTACACCCTACGTCTTTCCCAGGGGTTCAAACCATCACCATGCTGAACATCGAAATTCTTTCTATGCTTTTTGAGTTTATGGCGCTCACACTAAAAAATGCGGCGGGACTTTGTTGTTTAATATCTAAGAATTATAATTATTACGCGCATTTTACAATTCTACAGAAAAAAATCATAACAAAGATTCAACAAAATGAAAAGCAGATAATATGTTTTATTCAACTAGGTACTACCTATTTACACAATGCTCTATTTACAAACTATGGCGTTATGAATGATTTTGAAACACACGACTTGGCCTTCTTGAGAATTGAGATAGGTCATTATCTTAACCCGTTTTCCAACAGTTACTTCTAAGCATTCATGTTGTGAAATAGCTTCTTTATACGTTTTTGTTTAGGATTGATAAATCTATGTATGTGTATTGTGTATAGTATTTAGGGACAGCCTTAGCTATTCGGCTGACATGGGCGTTGGAACCCACCCTAGGACTTGGTGCCCAGACGCCTGCCTGACCCGTCTCACCATATAGGGGGTACTAGTTGTGTATGCAGTCGAAAAATGATGATAATCCACTATATTTATCACCATAATCTGATTAGATATCATCACAGAATATAAACATCATCGTGCCGTGAATCATAAATTTATTATTTAATAAAAAAAAACCGATATCCTGCAAGGATTCATAAACACGGAACTTATTTAAAGGTTATTTAAAATTATTAATCTTTATAATATAATATTATGTCCTTGGTATTTGAATTTATGATTACGTTTCGTCCTTAGGGTGAATAATATTCTATATGGATAGGTATGAGGAAATTGACTATGTTATGTGCATTTTATACTTCTAAAATATTTTATGCATTGAAAATACCGCAATATACAAAATTATAATTAGAAAAATATTACATATAAACTTAGGCGTGGCGTAGATGCTGTTTACTTGTAATAAGCATAAAGTAATAATTATGGCTGTTTTGACAATTTAAGTTTATTCAAATACTAGCTTCCGCTCGCAGCTTCGCCCGCGTGGATTTCGGACTTCAAAAATGGAGCCGGTCGCGAACGTTCGAGAATGTTCGTTTTACGAAGCTACTCGCTAGGTGATTCGCTAGCCTCTAGGTGCCAAGCAAGCCGCCTGCCTGTGCGTTCGCGACCTTATATATATACAAAAATAATCCTTATAGCATGATTCAGTATTCACGCATGATGGCTTATTATTAGCGTATTTCATGTATAACTTTGGTGTTTCTATACCGATTTCTATGATTCTTTTTATGGAATATTTAATAATGTTAACTTTTTTAATTAGGGATGACTGAGAGTGTTATAAACGTAAGAGTAGACAAATATAATGAGAAACCTTCGAACTGCTAAGCTATCGGGAGTTACACGTGTTATTGTGAGTCAACCATAAAAGATAGACATATGCTGTCGTGGGATATTTTTTACATAATTTTAAGGAGAACATTTCCGTCATACATGATTTCTTTGTAGCTTTAACCATTAAGGTTGCACACACGACGGAAGCTTAAAAAATGGAGTAACTTCTCCCGTTTTCCCAACATTTCCCTTCACTGCTCTGCTCCTATTAATTGTAGCGTGATGAAAAGTATACTATAACCAGCACAGGAGTATGACAAATAATTGTACCAAGTTTCGTTAAAATCCGTCGAGTAGTTTTTGTTTCTATAACGGTTATACAGACAGACAGACAGACAAAAATTTTACTAATTGCATTTTTGGCATCAGTATCGATCCCTAATCACCCCCTGATAGTTATTTTGGAAATATATTTCATGTACAGAATTGACCTCTCTACAGATTTATTATAAGTATAGATTATTATAAGTATAGATTATTTTTAATAGATCACTTGCTTGGGTTAATAATTATTATCAGAAGAAGGTTCTTATGAAAGAAAAAATTCAAAAAATTGCGCGGAAAATTTGAAAATTTAAGAAAACTTACGAAAATATTAATTTTATATAACTATCAATTGTTTGAAATAACTGTCAGCGATTAACAGAATGCGCGCTGCAAATTCATAGTTGACAGGACATCGTCTATCGGGTCTTCTAGTATGTAGTTTAAAGATGTCGAGTTTTCTAGCCCATAGAACCATTCGATATTTTATACTTGAACAATACTTGACTTTGATCATATTGTTTTATGTTTATATAATGATTGTTTACCGGTTACATTGGTTTACGAAGTAAATATTTGAAAAAGAAAGTCAAATTTTATTAGATCCGCTACCACGTAAAATATAATAAGATAAATATGTATCCATGAAAATATATATTCTAATCATAGACCTTTACTTTTGGTATCTAATTCTATTTACTATTATTTAAATATAATATTATGTTTGGTGTGAAGCGAATTATTCACGGCATGGCTGGCCGACCACCTGCGCAGGCGCCGCGGTAGCAAAATCTGCGTAAATCCAATGCCACGCTCGTGTCTAGTAATACTAAGACATAAATTGTGCAATTTGATTGATACTGGTTGATTTGTGTAGGGTTGACAGCTGTAATACCCTGTCATTAATTTTGCAATTAATATTGCATTTAATTAGTTATTAATATTTATAAATTTTTGCAGTAGCGAAAGTAAGCAATAGTTATTTTTGGTTGGTATTTATTCAAATACATCACGTGACTTTTAACGGTATTCAGCTATGACCAATAATGACGAGTGACGACTCAAAATAAATAAGAACCAAATGGCAGTAGTGCCTTGAGTTATGTAATTTATAAACTAACAAATTATTTGCTTTTTGACTTTAATGATCTTAAGTAAGAATTGAAAAGTAACCCGAAGAATCCCGGGAAACTTGGTACCTCTTAAAAATAATCTATCTTTGGCTATATAAGGTTTATTTTGTTTTGTTTGCGAACTCTTGCAGCGATTTCTACCTATATAATATAATAATAAGACATATATTAAACAAAACTGGAAAACTGCATTGTTTCAAACAAAGGAAAACAGGTTTACATATAATATATAGATTTATTAATATGATAATAATGGACATAAACAGTCGGTACCACTAAATAAGAAGAATATCTTACAACCCGTGAAGTAAATACCCATTACTTTATGGTTACTGCTATTATCTTGTTTATGATATTGTATTCAAGTGTTTTGATATCTATACGTAGTTTTATGATCAATCAATGGAACCAGTGTCGGTGTAACACGCGCAAATCCATATCTACCGTGCCTATCGTACTATGATTGTACAGTAGGCAAGGACGTCGTTCTATGCTCTTGTAACGATTGGCGGCATTTAAAGTTGTTATACTGGTATCTTATATCAATAGTTATTACTATATTACAAGTATATATTTAAAGTAAATAACTGAGAAGTTATGTTTAAAATTATACGAAGCAATAAAATTCGGAATCGCATAAAAAGTACTTATAATGGGCGGAAAGAACTATAATAGTAATCAGTCAGTCGGTAATTTTTGAGTTTATCTATTTGAAACACGTTTTGTAGTATCCTAAGTTTACAGTAAATTATTTTTAGAGAAAATTACACGCTACTTTGCTACATAATGATTATGCAAATCAACAAAATGAATGCGCGACTACCTTGTTTGTAACATTTTCTTATCCAATAATTAGACGTAGCCCGTATCTAATAAAATGCATAGTTTATTTAAAATAACTAGTATTTGTGTTAAGTATTAATACATACTTTATACTGAAACAATTGGTCATGCGATTTAACAATTTATGTATTTGTTGTTTATGAAACTTACTTGGTATTTTATGCACCTCAATTATGAGACGGAAAAGCCGCTCGTCTGATGGTAAGCGTCACAACCGTCCATAAATAACACCACCAAAGCTTTAAATTATGCACCACAGTATAACACTTGACAGAGCTGAATGCTCGTCTCATGATGCCCACTAGATAGTGTCTACAATATCCTTCAATCAGAAAGTCAGTCCTTGCGCAAGCTACTTAGTGTTAGATGGAGCTTTTGTAGTGGTACTGACCAAACAGAATCTTGGTTAGATACAAGAAACCTTCCGCTTAGAACTCAGAAGAAGTCATATATTATAAATTTATGAGGTAGGTGTTGTAAGCGGCTTCACCCCCGTAAAAATTCTTTACTAGTACAAAAATTCCATAATTACTGTAGCTATCCATATCACCATCTCCATGACGCTAGCACCATCTGTTTCGGTAAAAAGTAGACTAGAGTATGTTATTCAAGGACATAGTGTGCCAAATTTCATCTAAATTTAGCGGTTACTGCGTTTACTTTCAACAGATAACCTAACATTTCCACAAACATTCGCATTAGTAAATTCTTAAGATGATCTGGTGCCTACGACATATTTCAAACATATTACTAATTAGTAAAAAAAAAACAGTGGTACAGAAAAAAATTACTGAGTATATTATTATGTAATAATAATATCAGCCCGTATTATATACTTACAGAGAACTTCTCAGGTATGCATGTTTTTCTCTCGATGTTTTCCTTCGCCGTTAAAGCAAGCGATAATTAATAGACATTATTTTTTGTGTGCCCTTAGGATTTGAACCTGCAGGCACACGTCTCGGCAATCCGTTACACTCCCAACTAGGCTATCGCCGCTCTATCTCAATAAAGATGTAACTATGTGTGATACGTAGTTTGTTCTGGGAAGATTAAATTATCAGTAAAGAAAGTTATTCTCATGCTTTAAATTTAAAATTTGTAATTATAATCGTCGAAGTTTATATTCAACATAACATTTTTACTCTTAAAATGATTTAATATTATGGTTACGAATGTATACTTAGTTCTTTTATATGTGGGTAACAATTATTCGTAGGTATTATTCGTATTGCAAGTAAGTATAAGATTTAATCTTCGGTATGAGTTATTTAATGTTTTATAATAAGCGTTTAACATTTGTTTATTAATCATTTTTATAAATGTAAGAATATCTAAATGATTTATGACATCTAAACAATATAAGTCAATAACATTACATTAATAGATTCATTATGGAGGCATGAGCGAATGTCAGATACGAATAAATATAAAAGTTCAATGTATGTCCGCGCATACACACCGAGGTCATTCTTGTGTGTGCGTGAGTAAAAATAATTACTACTGTAGGTCAGTTATGAATCAAAAACTATGAATTGTTGGCATCTTGATTAACATCTACTAATAGACCTTCACTCATATTTACTATTAATTTGTACTCAAGTCTAGCCAAATCTTATTTCATTATACGATCAATTTATAGTAGGTTCATATGTGTAGTTTTCAATTATTATTTTTGAGTCTTGATACAGTTGGAAATATTAATTAGAGTGCTGAATAACTCATTTAAACTATCTGCTCGAAGCTATTCTCGGCAAAAGCTAGTAACTAATTAATTTGCGGTATTATAAGTTGTTTTTGCGGTTTATTATTTTATATATATAATTAATTTACAACTAACTTTACAATAGTGATTTTTTATATAATGATAGCAATTAAGTGCATTTTGCACATTCTTATTTCTGAGGAGCGCTTCCATACTATCACTGTGACGGCGCACAAATGCACACTCGAACTCTCCGTTTTCCGCACACAGTATGGAATTTGCGCGCGAAATATCTGACCGCGAGATAATCGTTCACACGTTTAATCGCCGCTTCAAAACAAAAGGCTTTTATTTTGTGAATGACATTGATTTGCACATGTGTAGTTCGCAGGACGCGAGCGTTTTAAGAGCCTTGCATGAATTGCGCAAATGATGTGCGCAATTATGTTCAAGATGTATCTTCGATGTTCTAAGTCTGCCTTTCAAATCTTGTATTTAGAAAAAAAAACAATATTATTTCTAGGAGCTAAATATAATTTTCTTTCATTGGCTAATTTTGTATTTAAATCTATAAAGAAAAAATATTTTTAAAAGACTTCGTGACAATAGTTTAGTTACCCTGAAACGACAAAATGAGTAATGACAAAATATTGAAAAGTGCCTTGTAATCGAAAGTACTAACAATGAAATTAAATTAAACCTACACTTTAGTATAATAAAATATTATCAACTAGGACACTAACTGTCAACAACTCGTTATAACACGGAATACAGAAAAATAATGTACCTATATATTGTCATAAACGGAAATCCTTTGGCTCTGTAGTTGTGTTAATTAATTAAATGACCTCTGTCATTTGTTTTCCAGTTTTGAGATTTATTATTTTTAAAACTTGGGAGCACATCACTCACAAGTCTTGTGTCGCATATCAACTGACAGCAGAGCATCGTTAAAAGTTTTACAAGGAAACGTTTACAAGCCTTCCAAGATGATATTTAGTACCTCTATAATTAAAAATTAAACTTCTTTGATAGACCATAAATAATGACCATACATTCAGCTCAGAAGGAGAGGTTAAATTTATATATTTAGTTGACCCGACAGACGTTGTCCCGACTTAACTATGAATTTGCAGCGCGCATTCTGTCAATTGCTGACAGTTATTGCAACCAATTGACAGTTATGTATATAAAATTAATATTTTCGTTAAGTTTTCTAATTTTCCGTGCAATTTTTTTTAATTTTTTCTTTTATAAGAACCTTCTCCTGACAAGAACAAACACAACAAAAAAAATGTGTAATCGGTCCAGCCGTTCACGCGTGATGGGGTGACCAAGGAAAATAGGGATTCATTTTATATATATAGATATAAAACTTTATATATGCCAAAGGTATTCCCAATAATGCAACACAAGTACATACAAGAGTCCGTTTTTGTGTTAAATCTAGGAGCCCTCCTATCTATCACTACCTAAGCAACTATCCTCCCTTGCCCCTGCTCCCTGCCTCTGGGTACGCCCATGCATACGACCTTTAGTTAAAAAATCTGACGACGTACTTCAAGCGCAAAATACACGAGATGCAGTCCGGAACAGTATATATTTACATCATTTTACATACATACATGCATCATCATGATGCAGAGAGCGAACGTATCAAAAACAGAGGTCCTTCACACGCTTAAAAAGCTCATGTTCTAGAGCCATAATCCTTCTTTTAATATTATAATTTACAGTATTTAAGTCATCATTATACACAATGGAGGCCATATTAATCTAAAGTCTATTTTATTATTATAATTTGAATTTATGACATCGAGACTATACAAAACTTATTTGTTTGATAAATAAAAAACAATTTAAAAGTATTATTAAGAATATATTTATTATGTCCCTGAAATGATGAGAATATCTATATTTAAAATGAACTGGCAGCAATATTGATACTATTTCTTATTATAATAAGGCCTAGGGCGTATTTATGTCTTGTCTTCAATTATGGTGACACGGTGAGTGAACTACTCTAAGCGAAAAGTTGAAGTGGTTAAGAGATTTTGTAAGTCTTATATTACAACTCATTGCAACACTTAATTATCACCGACAAATATAATATTATTGCAAAGGCTTACCTATTAGTAAGTACATAGAGTGTATTGTTACTTTGCTCTACATTGCATACTAGCATTTACTCGTGGCTTTACCCACGTAAAGATCCATTTTCGGGGAAAAATAGCTAGTTATTAGTTATATGCTACTTATAATATCAAATTATGAATAACGTATATTATACTGGAAGACCTTGCTGGTAACATTTTTTTATACTAAACCAGACGAAGCTTGAAGACGTAACATTGTAAACTAGTACCAGAAATTTATAGAAGATAAGGGTACGTATATTACGTCTTAAAGAATAAAATTAACACACTTAGATAATATGAATTCCGAGGTAATAGAAAGTAGACTCTGTTCAATGACTCAAAATATACTTGTGCTATCGTTGGGTTACTGCCAATACTCAATCCCTCGAACGCATTACGATCTAATGCCAAACTTAGCTCTGACGATACATGCTCCAAACGAGCAGATTACGCCCATTGCCCCATACAACTTAATGTCTATATAACGATATGACGTCTGATTATTTTATTAAATATCGAACGTTATTTTAAAGCTGTAACACATTATAATATCGGGGTTTTGGATATAATCATATTCACGATCTGTTTTTCGCGTAAATATTGTATTTTTTACGGTCATGCGATGTATAACAGGATATCAATAGTTTCTATAAAAATACTAGTTTAGTCATCTAAATGAATGGATCTATTATTTAAAACCGTCGTATTTAAAATTTAAATAAACCGGTAACAAAAGCTATAGTTTCCTAGAGATATAGGTGGTGAAGCGTCAATACACGTCATAAAAAAATTGTCAATGAAATAAAACAGCGCGATTTTACGTGGTAAGTTAATATATATCGATGGCGCGATTTCTTAGAAACCGTTTTATGTTGAATTTTTCCAAATACTCTTGACTACGATTTTATTTTAGGGCGGTTGTGTGGCGGGAACTTCCCAATATATGAAATTGAAATAGTACAAAAATATGCTAACACCGTATTATGTGACGTATTACTTATTTGAATAAGAAAAAATATAGTTAGTGACAAAAAGCTGAAACAACTAAACTCAGGATCAACTTGATGGTACTTAATGTTGAAACTTAGGAGAATCTTGCATAAAATTCTCATTAAGAAACGACTTATTATCCCTAAGGGATTTAAATAAAATGTTCAGTATAACCTCGGAATAAAAGGGACTTACATTTTTATTTCAGTTCATGCATTTTAAAAATATGATCGCGAAGCCATTAATGAAAGTTGTGATATATTATAATCGTAATTCTGTATTACAAAAAATATATGTCTACAGCTATAAATATTTATTACTTACTTGAGTACACATAATGTACCTTGTATGTTTTAATTTGTCATCGTATCATGTTGTATTTATCAACGACTAATTTATTGATTGACAGTAACAGTTAGTTATTGTTGCCTTTGTCTATATTATAACGTTTGTGTTGTGGCAATTCTTATGGATTTTAATTTAGCTGTTACGTGTTTTATTACATTTCAGAAAGAAATTTGCTGTTAAGTTTCGTTTTCTGTATGGACGGTTTTTGTGTGTTGGTTTTTGTTTCTTGCACTATTTAAATGCGACGTGGGCATCTGGAGTAAGAAATTATTTTGGAACAAATGCTATTAAAATATTTCGTTGCTTTACATCATATAAGCGAAAGGTTTCACGAGCTTTCTCAGAAAGACGTTTGTTCGAATTTAAATTCTTATTAAAGATCAAAAATGTCGAATTTATTCTAGCGCAAAATTCATTTTTAGGTATCAAAGTTAACATTGTTATATGTCTAAGCATAAAATGTGTAAGTATTACCTTGAATAAGTAATAAAAAAATGTCTGTCGTGTAATTAATACCAAAATTCACAAAATGTGATGCTACAATCATAATACTTGATGTTAATTAACCAATTCAATATAAAACGAATAATACTTAAAAATTAAGTAATAAAATAAAAACACGTGCGGTGCGAATTATTGTCAATTAAACATCGTTGACGTAACACTTTTAGTAAAGATGTTGCCGTCAAAGTGTTTCATTGCTTTATTATTTTCGCTACTCCTATTAGGCACGGGTCAGTTTACTTTCGATTGATAGAATTTATGGTTTTTATCATGACAATTCCATGCTATCTTTATGCAGGCTGATAACAAAAATAATCGGCACGGTTTGAATGGGTTAAAGAGGAAGGAGTGTTTGGGCTTTCGAAATCTCTCCTCGAACGTATCAAGTCGCAGAACCTCACTCCCCTCTATGTTAAACACATAAGACACAACAACTATGGCATAATTTCAATGGAATTTTTATGACAAGTTTGTGAATCATTCGGAAAAAAATTGACATTTCCAATACGAAATTAAATATCATGCTGCCACTTCATGTCAAATTTGTGTAGACAGTGGTGATCTAGACAGTCCATTAATGCTTCTATATTTTTTAAATTTTCGTACATTTGCCTTTGCCGTTATAAAGAAATAGAATGAAATATGTAACTGACCTAACAATTCAACAGCAACGTGTGGTCAGCGGGAGTAACGACAAATATGTTTAAACCGTGGTTTTACCGCTTTTAAAATATTACCTACCAATTTCATGAAATTATAATAAAATAGACTAAATATGAATGATAACGTGTATTCAGCATGAAAAGCTCGGGTAATGAGTCATGATAAAATACTTCCTATAATATGTCGAGTATTATATACTCAGCTATAAAAATAATATTTATTTATCTACTTTTTATATGAAGTTTTAATAAATTACAAATTGACAAAGAAATATAGCTTAAACGGTGCGGATTTATTTAACCAGGTATAAAAATAAATAGTATTATGTTAAGTTAATATTACATGAGTATGTAGTTAATAGTTATACAAATGTAACGTCATAAAAATTTCGCACATTGCCAGGATTGGCTGTTTTCATATGCCATTTGATTTTATTATAGTAAACTCTAGTTTTTATAAAAACTAGCCAGTTTTTCGAAGGATGAATAATTAAAATTTGATGAGTCGCTACGGTTTCACTTAGAAACCTTAAAAGAGGTATGACATAATACATCATTCAAGTCAATGCTTACCTGATCTATTTATATTTCTTTAGTTTATTAGCGACTAGCTATCCGTAACAAAATTCATTGCATGATTCGGTCCCATCAATAGAAACTATTTAAGTATTTTTTTTCCCAGAATTAAAGTCTTTCGGTTATTTCGCCGTCTCTCAAATAAAGCTACAATGTTGCACTTATCAACGAATTGTCTTCATTTAATGTTACGATGATATAAACTATAAAACCAGCTTTTTAATAAAATTGGTAGTTTTTCCGGTTTGTTACTTTTATTATGCGGTCATATTTATTGTCATAGACATACATTTCATTTGGATTCTTCACTAGTAAATATAGCAATTCGTTTGTTCCCGATATTCGGTAGTGGGGGACAATGTTCAATATAAATTGTCTTTGTTTATATAAGCTACTTTAATAAAGTAATAATTAAACATTCTTATGTACCTTGACTTATCATAAGTACAACTATATTCGCCTACGTAATGAATATACATATATAATAATATAATATAATATATCAGCCCTGTATTATTCGAAATTCCTATAGAGAACTTCTCAGATGTGCAGGTTTCCTCACGATGTTTTCCTTCACCGTTAAAGCGAACGATAAATTCACAAAGAATACACGCATGATTTTTAAAAAAGTCAGAGGTGTGTGCCCTTTGGTATTTGAACCTGCGGACATTCCTCTTGGCAGTCCGTTCCACACCCAACTAGGCTATCGCCGCTTCATACATACATATATATAGCATTTATTTTATTTTAATGGGCAGAAAACTGTTGCACGGATCCCCAGTTGAGTACAAGAGGAAAGATTTCATTGCATTTTCCCCCACAAGGAAGCATTGCAACTTTTTTACCATTGCCCTTGGCGGTGGACAAAACGTTGTGGACAACGAGAATAGAAAGTAAAAATGAATTTTAAAATCTCGCTGTCATTAAGCTTTACCTGGTCGCAAAAATACCTTCTTTTGGATCAAACTAGTCGCTCGAAACCTATTCATTTTGTATAGTATATAAAATGTATTGTTGTTCGTGCGAATACTATTTCCTTTATAAAGCTGTTAAGCAATGGTATAACGACGCTTTCTCTCATATGATTTTACATTTCGCAAAACTGACCTCGCTTTCTAAGTTATCACTACTTAATTTAATCGTATGGTAAGAATACATATAATATATATGTAAATACATAATATCTGCTTATAATATTAAAAGAATATATAGAAATAATATTTGAGAAATTTCTGTATAATGTTTTTCTCGCATTAGCAACGGACGGGGAAAAAATCTGTCTTCAATATATAATTTATATCTTCCATAGTTAAGTATATGTACATATTTATCTGCTTTCAATAAAAACGTCACATTAGAAATTATTATTTATAATGTAGAAGTGCTGAAGTTGGCGTTGTTCGCGGCTTCCCCCGTTTGTAAAGCTTTTACCGCTACAAAAATCCTTAAATCACACTGTAGCTATTTATAACGCGCCCTGAAGGAAACCTTGGCCATCAATAAAAAAAATATGATTACAAAATTCCATTATTTCCCACGGGGGAAAATTACCAAGATAAAAGTATCCTATATGTTAATACAAGACATGATCTTATACATTTGCCAAAATATCATCCAAACCCATTCAACTATTGTTGCGTTTACTTCTAACAAACATCCAAACATTTTCACGAAATTTCGCATTTATAATATTGATTAGAGTACCTATTGAAATAAAATTATTTACGGATTTGATTGCGGTTCCTTATATTATTATTTTCTACTGACGTTTCGAAGACTTTGCATATATAAATAACTGAGAGAAAATCCGTAAATAGTTTTATTTCAAAGTCTAACATTCGCATAAACATAAGAAATCATTATTAATTAGATTAATTAGAATTACCCAGCCAAAATTAACGAGTGACTACTATTAATAATACAGTATTAGCTAACCAAGTTGGCTCCGAAGAATTCGTCGTATGTATCTGTGTTGCTTGCTGCTAAGAAAACAAATGCGCCAGCGAAAAGGTAAATGTCCGAGCCAAATGTTACCAATTGGTCTGTACCGGGATTAGGTGATGTTGTAATTTCGCTTGACAGTTTGACCATGTTGCAGTACTTTGTCTACATTTATACAGTAAATTTCCTACTCATACTAAATGTGTCTAATATTAACGGATAGTTGCAAATTTATTGTAAAAATTGTGTTAAATGGCGGTGCTGCATTTATTGAAAAAAAATCTAGTATTTCTTAAAAAAAATAGTCATCTACAATTTTATAACGTAAATCTAACGATGTCAGATGATGAAATGCTAAAGTTTTCACCACAATATTCCTAAGTACACATGAAAAAAAATGGCCTAGCGTAAAACATATTCCCGCGCTGATGGATCCTCCTTCCAATGACGTCTAATTTTAACACTATTTGTGCAGAAAATATTCGTACACGTTACAGCCTACTATCTATTATGAATTAAATCTATTTTGTGTTACAGGACTCATAGTCATATAAAGTAGCCTAACAGACGGACAGGCGCATAGACTTGATTAATTGGGTTACTTTGGTAGTCCTAAAACACAGAGTTCTAAAAACAAAGCAGGTGGACTTACCTCCTTGGTTTATAAGGTGAATAGTAGCGGTTAGCATCGACACTAGTTACGTGTGAATTATAAACGAGACAGTGTCGGAAAGTATTTTATGACCGCAATATTGCGGAACCTTAGAATTAAGAAGATAATATTTCATTCAAATAGGTACAGTCTATTTTTAAGTAAATTCTTAATACTTATATAAACGCGTATATTAATAGCATAAAATAAAGACACCTCTAGTTATTTATCTACTATCATCTTAATATACTAAAACGAATCATTAAAATTCTGTGTACAATTGCTTGCAACACTAGTCCGCTATTTTTCCCTGATGGTTATGTCACGAAAAGTATGACCGTTTGCTAGTGGAGGACAAAAATTACCATGTCCTTGCCTATAAAAACATCGAATTCCACGATCGTTGTTTGTCGTATATTAGTCATAATTGACTGTGAGACTATATTTTATTGGCATCAATAATTTTAGGATATATATTTTTTTTTTATTTCTGACGCAATTGTTGTTCTGCCTAAGCGGGCCAGGTAGATAACCGGTTTTAAGGACTATGTCAAACCATTTCTGCAACATGGGTGACGAAGTGTGTGCGCCAAACCCATATAAGATTGGGATAACAGAAAAGGATGGGTGGAAGACACATCTGTGTGAATGCCTACTGACTAATTTACATAAAGTATATTAACACGACAAATTTAACCACCGCAAACAGCCAATACCATTCAAATAAACGTAAGAATTTTCCATACCGTGTTTTTTCTTTCTTTGAATATAACGATTTTATTAAAGGCAGTCTTATTAGGTATCATATTGAGTTTAAGATTATGTAAATATTCAAGACATTTAGAAATATTTTTATATATTAATAAAACTGTAAGCTCATGTAGTACAATAACTTAAACGCCTCCCTCATCAAGCTTAAGTAATAAACATGAAGACTGGATTTTAGACGTAAGAATGATGAGGAACAAGTGCCTACTTTATTTACAAAGCCATATTTATATTGAAACTAAAAGAGCAAATATCTTTTTTGTTTAATAATCAAATTGCGCTTAATAAAAAGTAAAATAAAATTGTGTTTTTAAACTACAAGCTTTAATGACATTTTGTTCCCTGCGCACCGCAAATTCAATTTACTGCGCAATATTTTTCCAAAGTTTTTCACAAATTCACTTGCTCTGTAAATTCTTATTATTTCAGGCCACTTGATTAGGTGATGGGCAGGTGCACTACCGAAGTGCATATCTAAAGGTCGTCGACTGCTGAGAGACAGATCTTTAAATAGCCAGATCAATGTACTTAACAGGTTTTACTTTTGCATTTTCTACGTGATTGATCTTTTATTTGTTCGAGCAGTTAATGACATATTCATGGTAATTAAATGTAGTTATTTACTCGATAATTTACAACAACTTTACTATTTCATAATATTGTTGATTGAAAAATTTTACTTACGTATGTAGACATTTTTTTTGAATCGTTAAAAATTATTAGTTCATAGTGTGTAAAAAAATATCTAAAATCGCATAATATAACGTTACTAATGTCTCAAAATAAACCTTTTTTTTTCGGATTTTACTGCGGTTTTTAATAGTACGAATTGTTTCCCGACGCTTGGAAGACTTTGCAGCCTTAAAATCCGAAAAAATAGTTTTATTACGATGTCTGCTAATATTGGCGTAAACTTAAGAAATCGTTACGAATGTCTGACCGTCAGTTGGGCATAACAGGTTCTTTGTAAACTAAACAGAACATTTCAAACAGGCTGTGCTTTATTAGCAGCCTAGGTAGGTACTGCATTCCGTAAGTTTTGTTTTATTAACATATTATAAGCGTATGTTTACTTCCTACCAATAAAATCGCGTACAATCAATTTATACCGATGGTTCAGGTAAAATCAAATTCAAAATTAATTATTATTAAGTTTTATGGAATGACGAATTGTTATGAACTTTACATTATCAAGAACAATAATTTTATTTGTTTTACTAATGTTTGTGTTTAGTAAGATAAATTTAAATATTACGCGATAATAACATAGTAAATGTGGAATTATAATTGTTATTGTAATATATACTGCAATAGTACGTTTAAATATTAACTAATAAAGACGAATTGTCATGCGTGATTCAAGACGTACGTTCATTCACCGGAACAGATTTCTTTCAGACGTCACTCTGTTTTTGAAAGACCATTATGAACCTGAAACATACTTGTGGCGTGTTTGTTTTTTTCAGCTATCATCGGCAAGTTGCTGGGCTTCTGCAGCAACTCCTGCAGCTCTGGAGCCTCGGGACGGTCATTCTTGGACTTCATGTTTACTTTCACTATCACAACGACTTATCACAATTAGTCATAAAACGGGGTGAAAATGATCGCGTGCGGCACTGCGGATATAAGATCCCGTATCCGGCGGACGCGCATAGCTTCGGACTGCGGCGGCGGTCGGGGCGAACCGCCTTTATACTTGCTCGCTTCTGTGAGGCATCGACGCGAGAATACGAGCACAGAGTCGCGCGTCGACTGACTGAGCGCGACCGGCATCCGGTCAAGGGTACAACGCCGAATGGACCACTCCGCATAGACGATGATTAGGCTGTTGGCCCTCTTATTTTCCTACACAACCACTCAAATGTTGAATGCCGAATAGATGGAGAATATAAAATAAACATACAGTTTTTTTTGTAAATATGACGTAATCATCGGATATCAGTAAGTTTTTAAAAGTCTATTCAAGCTTATTTTGTTATACTTATTTTAATTATTATATTTGTAGTGTTTACGTTACGACAAACTGGATTATAAAAGGTGCTTAATCCGCAAGAATTTGAGAAGCTTAAAAAAAATATGTATAAAATGTATATACAGGTTATGTCGTCACAAGGCCTCTTCAGGCTCTTAAGGAAATATGTTTG
The DNA here is from genome assembly GCF_014839805.1 of Manduca sexta. Lineage (NCBI taxonomy): Eukaryota > Metazoa > Arthropoda > Insecta > Lepidoptera > Sphingidae > Manduca > Manduca sexta. The sequence continues at coordinate 6,511,269 of NC_051133.1, read as the reverse complement.
TCGATATTTAGATTAGATTTTCGAATATTCGGACATTCATGAATAAATTACTTATAGCAAATATTTAAAAAATATTTAACTAACGCACACACCCAAGCCTATATAAAACCAAACAGACATACACGTAACCTAACTGTGGTTTGATCAAGTTTTATTTACAAGGAAACAATAAAATATTAAAGCACTTTTTTCCACTGGTTATTTTTTTATTTTACATCTTGGTCGAAGTCTAGCTAAATGTATTGAAAATAATTGTACAATGAAATATATTTTATTATTACTAGGTATGTGCACTGTCTAGTAGTTATATACTTGTATGGCACGGTTGACAAGAACCTATGGGCGTCTATCAAGATTCATATTACATTACTGTGCACAGGACATGGCCGAAAATACACAATAGGAGTACCCACCCTGGGGCGACGCGTAGCACTTTCGTAGCAATCGCTGAAGTCAACTGCCTGCCGGTTTTGGTGTTCTCTGCGAAAGGCGGCCCGTGCGGCAATCTAGTGAATAGAGTTGTGTGAATTCCAATGCCTGTTCCGGCGACACTTTATATGGGTTATTTTCAGTGCCGTACATATGCTTGTAGTATAGGTCAATCAGTTTGCGCCGCCCTGCATGAAGGCCTAGTGTAACTTTGTTGCACACTCGGCCGCTACTGCCTATTTACAAACTTGGCACTGATTACCCTAGTATAATGGAATAACCGGAGAAGTTTAAGGACAGACGCTTCGTAAAATTACGCAAAATCTCAACTGCAACATGCTTGAAAAATGTGCTGCGCGGACTCTATGATGACAGATGTAGACATCTATAAGACCAAGTGAGAGAAAAGGGAATATGTAAAGGCGATTAATTATATAAGAAACTGTAAAAAAATTACTACTCATGAATGATAACTCATAATAGATGTACATATATATGTATGTACGTAGTGTATTTGAATTAATACAAGCCTGGGATTTTATACACTTAGTCAAAATACCTCGTGAAACGCTTAGGTATAGTAACTGCGACCTCTGTCTGGTTAATTGGAATTCTTTTTTGTTTTCTTCTTGGAAATATCTTTGCTCAAAATTTCCGGATAATATTAAAATTTAATTTAGGTATCTACATTCTAAGGGATTAGGGAAGACCGGGGATGGTTGACCAAATTTTAGTTTGAACGCTTATATTTTATTATTTTAGTATACAATGACATAAAAACTAATGGGTTTGATAGTAATACTAATAGGCTTTGGAAAAAATATGCCAAAATACTCACTATTATTTATGATACTCAGGGACATTTGATCTATGAAGTACTTATTACTAAATATGGGGATGAAACAAAAAAAAACAACAAATATTTTTAGTTACCAATGAATTTTATTGAAAAAATATATCATTAAATACGCAACAAAATTCAAATTTTGTACCACACTATTTCACTTTTTAACACTTTAAGCTTATTATTTTCAAATACATATACCTTCAAACGGCAGATAAGAATAAAAACATCAATAACCAAACTCTTGCCTTCAATTAATTGAAATTAATTAAATTATAAAATCTAGTAGCATTAACATTCTGTATTACTGTATATCTGGAGTCGCGGTTACTATTTAGCATCGACACTTTGCCGTCGAAAATGTTTAGTTTACCCACTCAGTCTTTATATACATAATCTTAATTTATTCTTACTCTTATTTAAAATTCTGTACGCTCGTAGTTAATCATGATTTTATTTTATAAATAGTTTTCTCAGCAAGTGAATTTATATAATTGTTTATGAGGTAATAAAAGATTTTAAACCAAAAATAATTATAATAATATTAAGAGGTATATAACTACTAACATGTAGTAATTATAAACTCTTTTTCGTATATGTTTTTACATATACGAAAAAGGTTTTATCGAAAATTACTACAATTGCGAAATGCAAAGTAATTGTTCTTAATTCATTAAACCTATTTGACAGTAAAATTATTTATATTTTTAATAATACAAGTAATTAATTAAAGTTGACAGCCTCCGCGGTGTAGCTGTCGATGAACCGGCTGTTAAACGTGAGGTCACGAGTTTTGTGATATCGCTCACCGCTTGCGTCCACCCGCATGAATGACCAGGGTCAGTAAAATGCAACCGATCCTATTACTGTCAATTATCTATATCAATTCAATCTAAATTAAAATTTCACAGTAATTTTCGGTGTAATCGCATCGGTATATCGTTACATTATATAAAGATGAATACCCCACCAGCTGCATTAGCAGAGACATGGTAATTTTATGTGAACAACCATTTTATGTGAATTTACCTTCCTGGTTTATAACACTGATGCCGTATGAGTACGTACCTACGTCCTACTGAATGTCTTAAGCGAGTAACGAACGCTATTCTACGAAAAGCTTTATTTCCCTAAATAATAAACAAACTTTTTTCGTTCCGCTTAGTCACTTCAACGTCAAAAATATTTTAATCTATAGTGAGTGAGTGATTTAACCGTGAAATAATAACAATCACTTTCGCGATATTATGACACGACAGAATCTTATTTAAAATAATTCTTATTTCATTTAATAAAGTTTAATTGCAATTCAGTGCAACCATTATTGAAGGTAGTTGAGACATTATACCAATAACTTTACTTTTTTTAAAAAAAATGGACGGCTTTACACTAATTTCATTTTTCTTATATATGTTACTCGTGGATACTAGCTTTTTTTTTTAAATATTATCGTCAATAGTATGTTTTAAGATTAGGTTACTATAAGCGTCGTTTCGATGGAAACAAATTAGAAAAATTGCTACATAATTCCTCAACTCCAGGTGAATTTTAGCAATGGGCGCATCTCTCAAAACCCGTTACACCACGCTGTTCAGGTAGCTCTTCTTTAGAATCAGTAGCCAACGAGGTCAACTCATCTCTGTACAAATATTTTTCGTGTTTATCGCATTACGTGATCTTAAAAGGTATTTACTTTTCCTGAGAGTATTAAAGTCCGTATTTGTTTCCGTGAATAAACTATTTATTTAGTGTCCTAAAAATCACTTAAGTAGTTTTTCAAGCAGCGTTTTAATTTACCTATATAAATTTGAAATACATATTAGGCCGCAAATGTGTACCTACCAAGGTTTTTTTTGAAACGCAATTATTCTTCTTAACGGTCGAAATTCCACCATATTAAGTAGTTATTTTTTATCCTTAAACGTTACTGAGTTCTTTTAAATATTCCTATGTACATGTAAGTTTGGCGCAGACTTAGGAGCATTAACTGCACTTATTTCAAAGGCACATTGTTTTGTTTTGCTCGCATTTAATAGTTATCAAGGAAAGATTCAGTAGGTAGGTTCGTACCTACAATAAACTCCAAATAAATTTTATCGTTCCATATTTATAACGTTCCAATTTATAGATTTGGTCTTAATTTATGTATGGGTGCATTCCTTTGAAGCTGGCTGTACTACACTTCTGGCTACACTGCAACTAGACCGGTAGTGCTTTTATATAAAACGATATAAAATTTTAGGAGAAGATACGAGGTCGGTATAATTTTGTACATCCAAATAGCTTATGTAAGTATATATTAAATACAGATAAGAATAGGACTATAACATTGCAAAGCATAGGTATTATTATTATTTTTTATGCATTGCTAACTATTCGATCACATAAAATCATTAATATAATCTATTGACTTCTACGATTTATAAATTAACCGGTTTAATCTATAGTGATTTGTTTCAAAGTAACGTTTCTTTTTCATATATATTTTGATAGATACTTATTCGAAAAGATTTATATTTTATTATCATAATCTTATAAGTACTAATTTCGAAATTCTTAATTATAGTTGTCTTTTCTGAGAATTGACTTATAATAGTTATATTTTTCTTTAAGCCTGGGAGAACTTTGATTTAAAATCTCATTAAGTATTCAATGAAATAGCTAATAGTAATTATTTAGCGCAATAGGTTAATATTATTTCGCTTTTTTTATTTCTAATAATATTTTTACCTGTTGTATTTTAAAGCTCGAATTTTTAAGTTATGTAAAGACTGCAATGCAAAATAACTTAATTTTTACTTCTTACATCACAAAGTCATAAAAGGTAAATTATACAAAGTCACTGAATAGGAATTGACTTATTTTTGCTGATGGTCAATATCGACTTAAATGTTATGAAACTCTATCTTATTACCATAACTAAGTGGATACTTTAATGTACCTTTTATGCCCATCATTTTAAAAAGACCTTGTGTTAAGTATATATAAGTATATAATATGACATAGTTTAAAGCTAAGCCATGGGCGCTAAGAATTGATAACATTTATGACATAATAATAATTATAGCATAGCAATATTATAATGACATATTCAGCTAGCTAGATTGATATAATATAAAACCTTCAACAGTAAAAACTTGGTTGAGAGGAAACATTTTAGAAGAGAGGCTGACAGTTTTGGCTTTTCTACATATTCATTCAGAGATAGCCTCAGACGCCTCAAATATTATCACCCGATTTTCATTTGGTTTAGCTACTTCCTTTACGTGAATTATGAATAGTGACTTAGAACAGATAGACATAAGGCAGAAGGGTTGATTGTATTTGTCGGCAAATATTAAATATAGGTACAATGTACATGTACATAAGGTCTAAGTAGTTAAAGCAAAACATGTATTATTATAATTTATTTCCTGCCCAGTTGGATACCATAGACATTAGGTGCAATATTATAGCTTACGCAAATAAATAGCCTAAATTTCAATGCCATAAAAAAGGGTTTTTGCGTTTGTTCCTAATTATTTTTCAGCTTGTATTTGAATTGTAGAGAAGACAGCCTATTTCAGATCAGAGATATCATCTTCCTCTATGCTAGATCGGCAATGGTAACATACATATTTATCTTTATACTCAAAAAACAACTATTTCGACACATTCACTTTTAATAAAACTCTTGTGATTTTTGAAAACCTCGGGCGAATTAAGGTCATTTCCGCGTTTCCTGTACCTGCTGTCTATAAGTTAATTGAGAAAATTAATCACATGTGTTACAGTTACGAGGACACTGCGCGTGAGTATCTATATTATGATATTATCTATCATTCGCTTGTGTTTGTTGGCTATGTTGCTTAGTGAGAAACAAAAATAAATCAGCTGTATTAATAATTTTTAATGTATTTATAAAACAATAATTATAATTTTCTTCCATAGTTCACCTTCATTTGTAACAATTGATACTGATTAAAATAAATACTAAGTATCGGTTTACAAAAAAAAAATAATGAATTTCTCAGTTGCTACAAAAACTTCACGAAAATCTTGAACTGCGCCAATAAAGTAGCAGTTCAAAGTAACAGTCACGCTTCATTGGTTAGGTTAGGTCACAGACTTAACATTTCACAGTGTCAATTGTGATTCATGCATCATAAATCATTGTAATTTATTAAACGAAAATTCAAGGAAATTAACAAAAAACATTATTCAAGATTACAGAAAAATAATTTAGGAATTATGAACAATAATCATCATAACATAAGAGTTCTTAAAACCCGTAAAACCTCTTCCTTTTCTACCTATAAGATAGATCCATTTTACATCGCCTTTTAATTTTAAATTGTAAAGATCATGACGATTTCTTATTGCCTTTACTCAATATTACATTTAAGTCACCAAATCCTGATGGGCGCTTATAGAGACAAACGTCATGCTGTAAAAATATTTATGACTGTTTTGAGCGATCGTTGACTATAATTATTATTGCCGAAAGCACGAAAAAAATGGTTCCTCCGTACATTAATGAAAAATATGTACCCATATTTATAGAAATACAAGTAGGAAAACTTCGGGGAAGGCCTATAAAAATATCTTATGGTAGGTATAAGCTTAAGAAATATATTATAATATATTCATAGGTTACATTTAACCGCAAGTTGTGCGATACCTACATTGACATAAATGGGTAGTAAATAGTTTTCTGGGATGGAAAAATTAGGTACCTAGTAACTGGTAAGCGTATTGTATTTCAATCGAATAAAAAAGCGCCTTTTCTCACTATTTTAGCAGCTTGTTTAATGCATCAGTCAGCGTTATCGATTCGTATTTTACTTCTATGTTAAAATTTATACAAAACTCAACTAAAACAGGTTTATTTTAAAGGCGCCTGCTGAGTACCTACTTATTTTCGACGATATTAAATTAAACAATAATTAAATTTATTTGTGCTGCGCTTATTTTTTGCAACATAACGAATTATTCCCCTAAATAACAATAATTGAATTGTAAAATCTATATGAAAAAGATTAATTTGATATGGTGGGATGCTGTAGCTGTGCTGCAGTAGAACTGATAGAGCCGAAGATCTAATCGACACTATATGATTTAACAATTACTAGACTTGTTTGATTATTTTTATAATTTACAGGAAAAACACGTATATGTACCTACCTACCTAGGCACATAGGATTTTATTAATTATGACTGCTTCGTCACTAGGTACAGTTCTCTAATCAGTGGTTAGAGAAAATGGTTTCTTTTAATATAACACAACTGTTTACCTTTATAAAGTGAAGCTAAGGTTTTTATTAATGGTCAACAACTAACCGCATCTAGAATCAAATAATTTATTTATTTGTAATGGTATGGGACATGCCTATGACTAATGGAATAGAAAGAGTTGCGAATAATTTATTAAGACAATCGGCCTGGCAAAATAGCGCGCTAACCGGATTTTTAAAAGTTATCTTTATTTATGATACAGATAGAAAAAAAAGCGGCGATAGCCTAGTTAGGTGTGAAATGGACTGCCGAGACGAATATCCGCAGGTTCAAAACCCAAGGAACCACACCTCTGACTATGCTAAAAAATAAGTGTGTATTCTATGTGAATTATCGCTTGCTTTAACGGTGAAGGAAAAAATCGTGAGGAAACCTGAATAGCTGAGAAATTGTCTATAGGAATTGAATTTTGTGTGAAGTCTACCAATCCGCACTAGGCCAGCGTGGTCGACTAAGGCCTAATCCCTCTCAGTAGTGGGACAGTATATACCTAATACAGGGCTGATGATAGAAAAAAAATATTTCTAGAATATATTATATTTACTTCAGTGATTTCGAATTGTTTATAATGAGAATATTGTTTTATTTTTTTAATAATAAAAATTATTGACTCCATACATCTCCTCCTATAGACAAGTACATCATTTTAATTGACAACCAACACAATGAAATAGACAAATTAATAAGAAATATTGTAATAAGTTAAAATTTTCAAAAGGTCTAAAATTGATTTATTGAGAAATGTGTTCAAACCACAAGGTGTTGAAATCTGAAATAGTGGACTACATAGGTACCTAAGTTTGTCGGTTCCTGCAAGCCGGCATAATTGTGTGGACTACCGAAGGAATCTCTCGTCAGGTGACATTCTATTGGACCTCACTCCATCACTTACCATCAGGTGTAACAGGGTTACATTGCCGAGCAAATATTAAAAAATATACTTATATCCAACAGTCACTAACAAACTAATTGGTATTATCAAAACCCATTGTCTGGTTCCAATGTTGCCTATACTACCTACCCCACTGGGTCTACAATAGTTTTGTTTATATCACGACTCTACTTATTATAGTATTGAGCTCTTGTTAACTAGATGTCCTCTAGATCGTTTTTCAATTTGGTTTGTTTAATTTCTCATTCTGAATTTTTAAGAACTTTTACTAAACTGTGGTAGAGCCACATATATATATTCATAATCCTTTCAAAATTCTAATTTCCTTTATGACCGGCAGTATTTGTATACAAATATTTTTTTATCATCGGATTACGTAAGAACTAGCAAAACAAAATTAACGTTGACAGAATATGACACTTCACGTTTAAATCTATATATATAAAAATGAATTGCTGTTCGTTAGTCTCGCTAAAACTCGAGAACGGCTGAACGGATTTATCTTATCTTGGTCTTGAATTATTCGTGGAGGTCTAGGGAAGGTTTAAAAAGTGAGAAAAATTCGAATAATTGCCGGGAAAATCCTCAAAACAGCATTTTTCTATTTCCCATACAAACGTTTTCTAACTAATACGTAGAGTCAATTTGAGCTTTATTGCTATTGTATAAAGTTCACTGTTGTCTAAGCAATGTAGGTGTGTTCCTAACATCAAAGCAGTGTGCGTTGGAGCACAGAATATAATAATGTAATGTCGCGTTCTGAAACTCAACAAAAGTGATATCGCGGACCCGACTAAATTGAACAGTCACAAAATTTAATATATCATTAGTTATTTGGTTGGCTTCACGATATTATTTCTGTTTTCGTTATGGACAATTTTTGAGCTACTTTTGCATATCTATACTTATAATAAATCTGTAGAGAGGTCAATTCTGTACATGAAATATATTTCCAAAATAACTGGGGGTGATTAGGGATCGATACTGATGCCAAAAATGCAATTAGTAAAATTTTTGTCTGTCTGTCTGTATAACCGTTATAGAAACAAAAACTACTCGACGGATTTTAATTTAACTTGGTACAATTATTTTTCATACTCCTGAGCTGGTTATAGTATACTTTTCATCACGCTACAATTAATAGGAGCATAGCAGTGATGGAAAATGTTGGGAAAACGGGAGAAGTTACTCCATTTTTTAAGCTTCCGTCATTTCGTGTGCAACCTTAATGGTTAAAAGTTCATTCGATTTCACCAGGATCCCATCATCAGACCCTGACCGGACAATCGGACCACCTGCATACCACCATAAATTAAAAAAACATCACGACAAATTGAGCACCTTCTCCATTTTTGAAACCCGAAATCAACGCGGGCGAAGCTGCGGGTGGAAGCTAGTTTACAATAAAAATTAAGGGATAATGTTAGAGTCGTATCAATTTTCTAAGTAATAAAGTATATTAATTATTGCACGTCATGAAAAAAACGTTTTTGTATAATAGATTTTCCTAGAAATAATTGATCAAGATCAATTGGCCACAAACGATTTGTACCTATTTCTGCGACAAGAAATTTTCCTGTTTTAAATATTGGGTATATTTTATGAATCATAAGTACCTGCTATACCTTTAAAGTGATAGTTTAAGGAAAAAGGAAACCTTTTAGACGAATTAGCATTCTTCATTTTATCCGGTAAACGTATTACTTATAGTTAATAGTAAAGGAGTACCTATACCATAATCGTTGATGGAAAAATCCTTCACGTACCTTATTTTTAAATGCCTTTGTTAGAATGTATCAATTACAGCAAATAAATAAAGATAATTGAATAGCACGTGGACATTTGATTGTTTAAGTATATTTTCTTGACTATTAAAGTGTAACATACCTGTATTCACATCATTTGTATTAAACAATATTGACAATTAATCTTACTAATATTAAAATTGCGAAGATTTGTGAAAACATATGGATTTGGAAGAAATTTCGCACACGAATACCCTGTATTAATACATAGAATACTTTTAATCCGGATACTTTGCTCCCGCAGGAAGTAATAGAATTATTTATTTGTTTTTAAGTGGATGGCGCTGGCATCGTACAGATGGTGCAATGGACCGCTGATTTAGTCCAGCTCTTGTATCAGAAAAGGCTGTTTATTAGGCGTATCTCTAGAAGGAGAGCCGTGTACACCCCAGAGACGTGTAGTGCTCTGCAAATTTAACAACAAATACCCTTTTTAATCTGGAGTGTAGCAGCACCCAATCTGCCTTTTAACCTCAAGTGTCCAAGCCTACAATCTAGAACAAAATATATCATAAACATGCCAACATTATTATTTAAGGCGATACCTCAAGGTCCATTTTCATCAAATTTCGTCATATTAAATTTTAAAGGCCGAAATATCCATGATTATTAATTATTTTTACGTTTTTCTTTCAACTGCGAGAACTAATCACTAACTAGACGTGAATTTAAATTCTTTACTTGCCAATACTTGTTTAGTTACCCAGATTAAAGCCGAAACAAAATGTATGAAAATGGACCTTGAGGTATCGCCTTAAGGGACAAAGAGGTTAATATATTGCTGTAGTTGTTGACCACGTCAACATCGCATAATTTTTTCCCGAGATTCTCTGCTGGTATGGCAAAAGAATACTTCAAAATTCCAACATTACCCGACTACAAAGTTGAAATTCTGCAACTCAAAGCATATTGAACAAAGAATTTAACTTTAAGTTTATATCATAAATAAAAAATAACAAACAACCTAGAAATTGTATTAAAATAATATATTTATGCAACATCATTAATTTGAGCTGCTTTCGCTGCTTTTTTCGCCTTCTTCTTGTTCATCAACATCTGTTTCCTTTCCTCAGGGGTCTTTTTCAATCCCTTCATCTTGCGAGTTTGCAGACGGTTAATATCCTGCTTGCCCATATGAATACGACCCATTTTAGAACCAAATGCATCCCTTGAAATATTCTTCTTTTTGATTGGTTTCAGTTCGCGAGGTATCTTACAAGCCTCCTTGTATAGATCGTCAGAAGCTAACTTGGTCCTTCTCAGCTTGAAATCTATTGATGGTCCTAGAATATACACATTTGTAATTATTTGTAGCTTTATTATACACTAAAAACAGGAACACTGATCTGTAGATTAAAATTTTGAGGCAGTCTCTTTTAGTATTCATCCATTGGATGGAATAAGAGAAAATAACGAATCTAGGGATTGACTAATTTAGCAGTAGTTAAGTGACAGCAGACCTTTGTGAGAATCCATAGGAACAGAAACCCATACTTTAAATTTTTTTACCAAAAGTAAACATTGTTCATGTAACAGCCAATTTGAACTAACAGTCCCAATTGCTTATCATCAAGTAAACAACTTAAGTTAGTTCTTAATATGAATACAAAAATATGTAATATCCTAATGTTACACATTGTACTAATATGTAAGGACACTAAATATCAGTAACAATTTTAACCAAGTATAGTCTATATTTGCAATAGAGACTTCATTCAAATTTAATTATTGTAATAATTATATTGTTAGTCTGAGTAAACTCACCAATTTCCTCCAATTCAATTCTGGGAGTGCGTTGACCACTCTTTTTTAATAATATCCTGTATGATCTGAAATAGATCTCCCCTGAGTCAGTTGCAGTGAAACTGAGCACATGCTCTAAGCCTTGTAGTCTGATTGTTTCTACCTGAAAATTTTAACTATTAATTAAGATCAGCATAATATTATTTATATTAACAAAATCTCATTATATAAGTACATAATAGAGAGATTCAAAATCACAAGTAATTGTAATAAATATATAACTTTGTAAGCTAGTTACATCATTTAATTTCAGAAATTAATATTATTTGGAAAATACATAATTTATTGTACAAACTACCCCAACCTCTGACTGCACATATTATGGTAATAGTAAGAAATAGCTTACAAAAAATATTCTAATCACTTTTTACTATGAAACTGATAATGGTAGCTAATACATATTATTTATAAGAATTGAACATAATATATTATAAACATTTAATTATCAATTATAATAAAGTAACTATACAAAATCATGTGATGCATACTTTTTCTCTATGGAAATAATCAGTAAAAAGACACTTTAGTCTTTTTAAGTCTTGATTCAAGTCCCATGCGGGTCCATTGAACAGTAGACATGGCTTTATACCAGCCAGCACTTTTACGTTTTGGAATTCTGACATTGCCTTATATTTATCTGCTCCTAATTCAATCATATCCAATATTCCATAGTTGAATGTCCGGCCAAATATAATATTGTGTGGTCTTTTCTTACTGTGTGACCCAACTCCAAATATTGCTGCATCTTTTTTGTTGCACAACCTAGAGATAAAATTATAATTAGTTACCGATTTTCGTGCACTTAGTTTTGTGGATATAACAAAAATACGTTTAACGTTTGTGCATTAAACATTTCTGATAATAGGTGCATGTCACAATTAAAGGGCTCTTTCACAATATTTTGAATTGAAATATATAATTGTTCACATCCTGAATACTTTCTCGACTTTTTCTTAAAAATATTTAGTACTCACTTCTCAATGAGGGAAGCATCTTCAAAGGGAACGAAATCATTTTTCCGACTAAGATATGCTGCGTCCGGTTTCTTCAAATTATATATATCTTTTAATAGTTTCCTAGTGCGTTCTGATGGATTTCGCCCTTGCATAAATAAACATTGTTTTGGGCCTTCAATTGGTTTAGGTTCCTTCGCTAGAAGTGCTTTCTTTCCTTTACGTGTAGTTGGTTTCCTGCAAAATCGTAACTGTAATATTGATTTTTAGAGAAAAGACATATACAATCACTTATACTTACTTTATCCTTTGTATTACAGCCATTATAAAAATATTATGATAAAATAAGCCAATTCAATCAATAATTGAATATATATCTAAAGAAATACGACCAAAAACACGTGGGAATTAAGCTGGGAAACATCAAATTGACAATTGACGGCAAAACTGACAGTTGGCATTTGACACTTAGGGACGCGAAACGTACGTAAAATGAGACGTAAAACTAGGCAGAATGGTCGAAAGACTATCCTGCCTGCCATCTGGATGAATTAGTAAAAAGAAAATAGGGACGCGAACCAAGAAGCTTTTACCCACGCGAAAGTAAATGGAGAATATAAATTTCTTCGTGTACGGACACTGAGACGGAGGCGAAATAATAATATAATATGATTATTTCGCAGCCTCGGTTGCATTTTGGCAACACGAGATGCACTGTGACACTACAATTTTTTCCCATAGATATGCGCATGCGCTTTATGCCGTTATTGTGATTCTTTTATATTTAAATTTTAAACAGACAATAAACAGTTACAATCTTAGAATTCTTGGCGTTTAAAATAATTTAAATTGACGAAGAAGCCCACATACATTTTATTTAAATAATATTATGGATTATTATTTAAATTTGCTACATAATATGTAGGAAGTTATCAATGTATGTAGGTTAATGAATTTACGTTTTATCCTGGGGCACCATACTTAGACGTCTTCGTGGCCTGATTATTTTAAAGGTTGAGTAGGTACATCTGGTTTAAAAAGTTTCCTAAAAGTAGTCAAAGCTAATATTAGCTAGCCGGATTTATTGAGTAGGTAATATTATATCTATGTTGACGAAGAGGCCGGGCGCTTGATCCTAACGAATGCGCTGTGGGCTTTAAGGTAAACAAGCGGTTGAATTTCGGAATAGAGTAAACTTAGTTGTGGAATAGACAGCGAGCAAGCATACGCATAAATAAAACGTTGTTCTGTAAATAGTGATTGGATTATTATTTTATATTATGCTATACCTACACAAGAAGATACTGCCTCTGGTCGTATACTCATGATATCACGATACATGATTTTTCCGTCTTATTTTTTTTAAGACTGTAAAAATATACCTACATAAGATAAAATTTGTATCTTATGTGGATGTTGTTAAATTAAAAAAAAAAAACATAAAACGCAATGCACTATGAACGTGACTTTTTGTATGTAGGTATTTCAAGTAGGGGAGAGCGGGGCTGAAAGGATTCACTCCTGCGGTTCGATATAAACCAAGACTAGTGTTTAATAAGGGCAAGAAGGACTACTGTCGTGGTATATCTTAAAAAGCGCTTCTATTTACTTCGGTTTTCTACCGGAAGAAGTAAGACAACTTGCACACCGGTGTGCTGTAAAATTTAATGGCCAAAACATCCCACAATCTTGGCATAAAAATGAAGAGGCCAACAAGGATAGCTTCACAAACTTTTTGAAGAGAAACCCTACACTTTTTATGAGACACCTGAAGCTACAAGTGCAGGACGTGCGAGCTCATTCAACCGACATAACGTAAATCAATTCTTCGACAAACTTGACGACCTGATTACAAAACATAATCTTACGCCTTCACGCATCTGGAATTTGGATAAGACTGTGCTGAAACCGAAGGAAATTTTATCTGAAAAAGGAACAAAGCAAGTGGGAGCAATAGTTTCCGCAGAGCGTGGAACTTTAGTCACTGTTGAGCTCGCGGTTAGTGCCTTAGAAAACGCGATTTCCCCAATGTTTGTATCTCCACGTTTAAAATATAAAGACTTGTTTAGTATTGGGGCTGGTAACCGCTCCGGTTGGATGACAAGCATAGAGTTCTTAGTTTATAGATCATTTTATAAAATACACTAAGCCTAGTCCTGAATAATTTATAGAAAAAAGTTTAACGAATAAATATATCATTATAAAATTATTTTCTTTTAAATTATTAATTCATATTAATTTATGTAAAACCCTTTATTTACTAACGGTACCACCGACCTCAGCTGCGGCACAACTCGCCCCTGAGTAGGGTTGGAAGTGCCTTTCCGCCGCTGTTTAAAAAACGCTTCTTTTTAAAAACTATTAAAGATATACAAAATCTGTATGTAAATTCATATTGCACACAAAATTTTACTTATGATGAACCACAACTTCCAGACATAGTACTTACTTATTTTATCTGCTTGATGTAAGGATTCGTCAAAATCGACACTTCCAGCTCTGCTCTCCCGTAAGTAAAACTTACTAAATTCTGTATGGCTTATAATGCCTCTTTACATGGATTGAATTCGCGGATCCTTGCGCTATACAAGATTGCATCACAAAATATAATCTAGGCATGTGCAATTTGACTTGGGAATATCCCCAGATTTAAAGTAGTACTTACTCTTAACTCTTCTCAACCATATCGGAGTATTGCTTATAAATAAATAAGGTTCATTATCATTGGCCAAAGATTCGTTTACTTTGAAGTGGTAGAGTCATTCTGTACAAAATTGTCTTTAACATAAATGGGCCGGCGCGGCGGCGCGACGAATATAGTATCGCGGTTTTGCAGAAAACCAATGTAACATGATTGTTTGCCGTTGCGTTTTGCATGATGAGTTTTCATATAAAACCGACAGTGCGTTTATGATTCTTCTGGCGTTGTAGATATTTATGTGTCATGCAGATCAATAAGATCAGGTGAATGGCTTGCTCGTTCATTGGCCTCCGTCATAAAAAAAGTTGTGTTTAATAAGGATAAACTTAGCTTTTGCAATAGATTCCTGTGATCTACATTACTCTGTCATTTTAATGCCAATAAATTACTGGTTTGAGACTTAAATGTACTTATAGTATAATGAATACGTATTCAATGTGTAGTAGAATTTTATGCTTCGCTGGTCGAGTGCGCCGGTAATCCCCGCCTGCAGAACGGAAAACTTGAATTAACGTAAGTGGGGATTTAATAACCTTGCAAGCTTAGGTACTTTATTTTGATACACAGTCACAAATTTTAAGATTTGGCGGAACGTGGGTACATTAAATGAAACATAATGTTATGTAGGTATAATATTCTAATTCTATTAATTATTGCTTCGGCCGTGTGGTTGAATTACGGTACGACTGTAGTGCTGAGGCCTCTGGTTTGATCCTCAGGTTGGGCAAAGTGATATTAGATTTTTCTACTCAATATCAACCTCGCTCCCAATGTGATAACATTATGGGACGAAATTCGCACGCGCAAAAAGTGGGTGCAACAGTTGTGCCTCTGTCTACCCCTTCGGGGATAAAAGGCGTGAGTGTGTGTCTTATTCTATGGTTTAATACTAGGAGCCTGGTTACCAAACAACTACTTAGCTTTTAATAATAAGTGATCACTTGCCATCAAATTTAAATTTCAGAGCGGTGATTACCAATGTTTATGAGCATTAAAATTCGACAATAATTATAATTAAATATTACAATTGAATTTTTTGAAATTTCATTGAAACCACAGTGCCTAGTTTACACATTGCAAGTTGTAACTTACGTTGTAATTATACCTAATTTAATCTATGGGCATCTTTATTACAAGGATAAAACTATGTTCGTCAATGAATGTGGAAATATTGAGGGAAAACCTTAAGGTGCTATTTTATGGGTAATTAGTAAATTCAACAATTTATCTCTTGCACGTCGCTATAACCAAGTGCTTTATTTAATTAAGTTGATTAACAACATAATGAATATTATAAATGAACGGTACTTATTTATTCATTGCACTTCATACATATTATAATTATATAAAGGCGGACTTAATGCCATAGGCATTCTCTTCCAGTCAACATAGGGCGGGGCAGAGATAAAAACCACTACTAACTAACTACTTAGTAATAATTATTAGATGAAGAATGAATCTAATAATTGCAACGGCGGACATTATCATATTACTAAATCTTATTTCCTGTTAAGCGCTAATATTAGAAATGGTATTCGCGATGTCTGATTTTGTGTAGAAGTTAACGAATCAACCATTGATTTGATTTACATAGAATCGGTTTAGTGCACATGTAACTCACCCCGTGTATTGAACAATAAATTAGAAATATTAATAGAGATAGAGATATCTGATTTTGTGTAAAAATTAACGAATCAACCATTGAGTGGATTTACATAGGATCAATTTAGTACACAGATAACTCAACCCCTAAATTGAACAAATTACCTAGATATTTATTCAATGTGCAGGCGTACGGGGCCATAAACAAAAGCTATTATTTAAGTTGTAATATTTTAACCAATCAATAATACGATAGTGGTAGTAAATAGTCAAACCAAGCTTACTTTTTCTTACGCGCAATACAATCAAACAACGATATAGAACAGTAGCTGACAATTGGCAGATAAAAAATAAGTACCCACAGAAAATAATATACAATTCTATGTACAATTATAATTTGTTCACGAGTTTTAAGTGGTCTCTAAGTAAAATCAAGTTATGATAATATGTATGCATACATATGCAAAAGTAACCGGTAATGGTTAGTTAATAAACTAAGAACCGATGGAAGGAAATTTACAATTTTTCAATTAAATGAAGAGGAGGATGTGTTAAGTTCATGTAGTAATAAGGTGTAGGTCACAGGACCGCTGGCTCTAAACGAATTAAGTATTTCACACAAAACCAACGTGAAGTATCCAGATTATTTGTGAGTTGTGTATTGGGGATGAGACTTCCATGTATACCTTTAATGATTTTGACACCCAACCGCCCGCCTTCATTTTTAATTACTATGCCTTTCCTTTATGACCACCATCTTTTATACTATTTTTAAAGTGTGTGTTATTATGGTTGATAGACAACCATATTGGTGAGTCACTTGCCCATTTGCCTGACAATGCTTAAAAAAAAGAATAATTAAATCGTTGCGTAAATTTCATTTCCATAAATGATAAGCCATTTATTACAGGTGCTTCACCGCTGATATAAATATAAAAAATATCTTTTGCTAACAGGTACGTCAGAGAATTTTGTTGTTTTCCTTAACTAAATCTTGAGAAGAAACATGGTATTCTTGATTTAGTTTTTTCCATTACTTATTTAGTTGACAATGAATATTGTGTAGGTTTCTGTATTTAGTATAAATTTATAATAACACACACATTTATATGTTGTTTACCAGAACTGCTAATATTAGAAAAACTTATTGACACTAACTCGATGTTCGAAAGGACAGTGTGTTGGACTAAGCCCTAAACCCTCTTAGTAATAGAGGAGTCTCAACAGTGGACAGTATAAAACATTACATTATTACTCATAACTGACTAACTGTACATACAGGACAAACTTTACGACTATATTCACCAAAAGTTAGGTGCAAATAATGCCCTCATAATTTATCGTCATGGTATATTAAGTTTATAAATTGTATATCTAAGAATCGAACCCAATTCCACATAGTTTATTGCCAAAAACCATTGGTCCAATAGGCGGTAAATTATTTACAATTATAACGAATAATATTAATCAGGTGTCGTAATATCTTTTATTAAATGTGATTTAAGCAAGCTTAATTAAATATTAGCCTTTGATATTTGCTTATTCGTTTGACGTTAAATTACATGTGCGAAGGTAATAAATTTTCAAAACAGCTATCATCATTACTTTTAGCAGCATTATTAATCATTTTACGCCATTCGCATAGTAGAGATCCTAGGCATAATTATATGTAAATATAAATAATATTCTTTATTAATTATAATGTTATGTGCAAAAAAATGTAAACAAAAAGAATACTGACCTCACACCATCAATAAACCGGTTAGAAGTACAAAAACACGTTCAGTTCCATTTGTGCTTAAGGAAAATATTTCAAAGTATAGCTGTAATTATCAACAAATATTTGAAAATATTTGAAATCGCTTTTTACACTTTAATCTACATATAAGTTCTAAAGTAGAGCTACTCTATGATTGTAACTTATCCTTACATTTTGTAAAGCAAAGTCCCCTGCCGCATCAGTTTGTCTGAATGCAACTCAAGAACTATCAAAGGCATTTCGATAAAATTTGGTTTGCAGATAGTTTCATACCAGATGGGTAGGACGCAGGCTTATTTATACCAGGAAAATCTATAGCGTCTTTTAATCCCGAAAAAAACTCTTTCACTTGAGTAAAGCCCCGAGCAAACGAGCATACGGATCCCCTGATGGTAAGAGCTCACCGCCGCCCATGAACATCTGTTCTACTTAATTGAGTATAGTTTGTATACGACATGATTCGTATGGCTAGTACAGAAGTCTGTATCGCAGAAAATTAACGACAGCTTGGTGTCGCGCTTTATACGTTGAGAGTCTTCGTTAAACCCTATTCCTATTCTTGAAGGGATATTTCTTGATAGTGGGTTCATAACTCTTTTAATATTGTGGTTGTTTATGGTATCACTTAACAACACGTGATATGTTTGATGATACTTGCTATTAAAACTATAAATACAAATTTTATTTTGATTTATTGAAGTTTAGAGCAGTGTTTACGCACTTAGATAATAATATTTACAAATGCGAATTACGTAGATCATCGCATAAACATAGATGATCGCGTTGTATGTAAGCTGAGTGACGGTTTTCCTACGTTTCTGTGTGGTTGTTTCGTCACAGAGGAGTGTCCATTCCGAACCTCTATATACTGTCAGCGGAGGTCTGTTGGTTCAATGCGTGTTGGAGCGCGGCGCGGAACGCTGTGGCACACGTTGAATTACTCTCTGAGCGTATTTCTCGCCGTTTGTGTGATATCACTTCAAGTTCTGTATCAGAAATAGAAGATCAGGCAAAAGTAAGTAATTTGTAAAATTGTGACAATCATAAATTTTATTAACAATAACAAAATAACGTTACTTTCGTAAGCTTAATGTTAGATATTTTTTTAATGAGTTTCACATTAGTAATTCAGTCCTTGACTGTGCAAAAACTGTGCGAAACTAAAATGGTTTCATAAATTATGTTTGTTTATTTTTTATTTTTAGTAAACATTGCATATTTAATGTATGAAGCGTGGAAATTTGCTCCTGCAGGATTTACGTTTGACCGTAGGAACATAATACTGTAATAGTATCGCTAAACATCTTAGAGTAGCAGCTGATACTAAGTGTCAAGGACATGTTGACATGCATCTCTCAGGAAATGTTCCCATTTGTTTCAATGCAAAACGGCTTCCGTAGTCGGTGAATGTCAACTTCTTTCGTGTAACGTAACCTTTTAGAGTAACCAGAACTTAATTCATCGTGAAACACACTTCCTTGTTAGTTGATATTAATTCATACAGATTATTATAATCACTCGTTTAGTTTTTGCTTTGTTGGTTTTTGCTAATACAGCTCAGCATATGTATTGTCGACAGTAGGCCAAGAAAATGATGAAGTTTTAATGACAGAGTTAGATATCACAGTTCTAAGTAAATATTGTGAGCACGTGCATTTGTAGAAAGCAACAATTGCATGTTGTTTTTCGTGCGTTAATGATAGAGCACGGCAAAATGTGACCTATCTCTGGAAGCAATCTTAACGAAATTATTTTCCACTGCCAAGTGTTTAAACAATACATTGTTGACTTTCTACAGCAGGTGAAGTGACTAAAACGTATTTTTAATATTCCAAACTACTTACCTACTTATATTCGAATTATGGTATAAATGCATACCGATAGAAATGCTCTACATTTATTTTAAAAGATACATTTCGCCACAGGTTTGAATTTATGACCACAGAGGCTTGTATCGTATTACGAGAAGGAAACAAATAAAATATTCCACTAGTTGTCTCTAGGTAGGACTCTTCAGGGGTACAAGCGCGAATTTAATATTGTATTTGTGTAGATTATCAAAACGTTATATTAGCTAAATAAGTGTGACAGTAATAATAAGTGTTTTGGAAGAAACAAACGCATATTCGAGTAGATATAATATTATTTTGATACGATTTGTGTTTATCAATATTGCAATTTAATTATATCATCACACAACTAACAAAAAATACAATGCCAATAAATATACACTTCATTTAATATTACTGACATAAAAACATTTTAAAAGAAGGTGATGATTATCTCATATAGGTCATTATCTATTAGGTACTAATTATGCTTGTCACAATGTAATTTTACTATAAAATTACATCATTCGTTTAACTGTAATGTTATCTCTACACAAGGATGAGAGTTCGAGGCACAATGTGGACACGGCTTTCCGTATTATTAATTATAAACTATACAAATAAACCAATAGGAAATAATCACACCTACTTCAAAGGAATAAATAATAATTCATTAATAATGTACGGAATCCATAAAAAATCCAAGTTAGCATATATTTGAGAAGTTTAAGACTCTGCTATAATTTATAAACCTTTTTTCTTCATCAAAGTAACCATCGTGCTTTTTAAGTCTCGTATCGATTTAAAACTTGCAAAGTTACAACTCGATACAATTAAAAATAGGCTGAAACCAAGATTTGTTTACATATAACTCGCACAAATGATACTAAGAAAAACGTTATAATATAAACTTATCGATTAGAACAAGACTCGTCCGGTTTTTGAATTGAGTTCCAAGAATAATTAAGAATTCACGATGTTATAATTCCAGAAAAAAATATTTTTGTACAAAATTGCATGTATTATTGCAAGTCAGACGAGTGAACAACCTAACCGACGTAGTTTTCCATAATTATGTAATACACGCACTCAACACAATGATTGCTGAAGATTTAATAATGAAAGCATTTTTGCAGCTTCGGCTATGTTTAGACTTATTATTTTATGAAACGCGTGATTAACACCCAGTTATTTTTATTGTTTATTACTATTAGTTAGCTTAGGATTATATTATTAATTATAAGCAAGGTTAAATTACATGACTGTGAGAACCAAGGTATTTAACAATACCCAACCGAGAATAAAAATAATATTTGTTTTTTTGTATGCGCATAATATGTTCAATGTCCAATATTAAGGTAAGACTAAATAATGATAAAATTACATTTACTCAACTTTCACAAACAAAATTTATAATAACAATTATATCATTCGCTTTATAAAGAAGCGTTACAAAAAAACTGTCTTGTATTGGAATTTACGAAACGTAGATCAGTAGTTATAAAATGATGTCTAGTCATTCTGTTCACAGTGCTACACTCTACTCATTGTACCACATTCATTACGTAGTCTATTGAATATAATTTGCGCGTTTCTACGAAATCACAAATCAGGATGTGAATGTTTTTTAAATTCGTAGGAACGTTTGTTCCTTCGTTAAGTATTCCAAACTCAATCTGTCAATCTAAAATTCCATCTGTTTACGTAAATCGTAATACGCTATTGGATTTCTAAAAAACATTGCGTAAAATATATTATACATTTTGGTGAAGTAAATTATTTTATTTCCTTTAAATATTTACTTCTTTAATTGAATACGGGGACAATAATATCAATGTCTCTTCTAGTTCCGCAAATCTCTTTTAATAGCCACAACTACTTAATTAGTTAACATATTATGATATGATCACATAATCAATTTATATAACTTTTTAAATGTATTAATGGAATAATCTTTAAATTGATATTTGTTAGAAAGAAGATTGTATCTATTTAAATTTAATAAGATTTTGGATAGGATAAACACATAATACCTTTATTTCCGGAGCTGTATTTATTTCTTTATTTTTTATTGTAAATGATATTGATATATTCGTCTAAGTACATGAAAGAAGTCACATAATGACTAAACTGAATCTTCTAAAATCAAAGCAACAAGTAAGCGAAATAAATAAATTGAAAGTAAGTTATCGCGATATGTTCATAATTTCATTGAGTGTATCTGGACACATTAATACTTATTATTTTATTTTACATTGAAATTAGTAACGCGATTTGTGTTATTGCAGTATGCGTTCCACCTGAGGACGTGACTAATTTAATAAAAATAAACATCTTAACATAAATATTCCTGCCAGGTAATAAAATGATATTTATACTTAATTTTTAATTATTTCTCGAGTATTAATATCAATAGATTTAGCAAAGTCTCATATGAGTAAAGAAATTAAATGACGCATTAGGTATAGTATCTACAAATTATGTCATTTATATCAATGTACTTCTAGTCGGTTCTTGGAAACTATTTAACAGGGAAACACTATCTAATTTTGCATTAATGGGACGGTATAACGAAACGAACGATGAAAGTTGTGTGTGCTTGAACTACATAACGCCTTAATGATCAGTTCAAAAGGGCCCCAATGTGAATAAAATTTACGCCTTTAAGTACTTATTTACCCGTCATACAAATAACAATCACTATTTGCATCTCTGTCCATCCCCACGTGGTAGAAGCGAGAGCTTATGTTACAAGTATCTTAAAAAATAAGATAAAAAGGATCTTATGTGGGAGATTACAAAAATAAGATAAAAAGGAACTTATGTGGGAGATTACATTGTTTTGCTTGCCTCAGTGTTTTCCTTTTAAAGTCATTATTAAGTATCTACCTCGATGCACACATGCTACGCGTTAAATATTATGAAGAGAGAGATTATATTTGAAGGTTATTTTAAATACATACTTACACGCATGCTTTTTGTTATCTATTACATTACATATCACATGCATCATTTTTCATCATACTATTTACATAGGAAAACAGCATCGTGCATATGCATCATTATCAACGTCCCTTTATTATCTACTTTGTAATCCTCAATCCAATATCAATAAAAACATTTACCAAATCAAAATAGTAAGTAATAACTAAATAAGATAGAATTGATAAATAGGATAAATAAGTTAGGATACAAGTAATTGTGAGTTTATGAAAATATATATTTACTTGCACTTCTGCCACGGAAGATTAAATTACCTATTTATATTAGTGTTATTAGTTAATAGAAAAACCGTGCCGCAATGCATAATTAATGGTCAGATAGAAAGTGACTTGTTTTGTGCGTAATTTTAATCATTTTTAATTGCCTATTGGTATACTTTATGCGGACATTGTACACCGCAAATTACCTCCGATTTGCAATATACCTGCAATTTTATGACAGCGATATTATAGCCTTTAAAGTGTGCTGCGATACAAAAAATATCTACAAACATAAGTTATTTTTTTGTCAGAAATAAAAAGAGTATAAAAACAAGTTTAGCGTGGATGAATTATGGATTACTTACCATGGAAGTAAAAAAACTCTTTTTCCCATAATCACGGACGGAAAAAACAAAATGTGAGCAAATAAAAACTTTGCACATTTATTATGCCTTCGTAAGGTCTTGTCATTACATTACAGCATATATTATGGCGCTTATCCGTACATAGGTACTTTAACATTTAGTTTTTACATTTGGCAATACGAATGCCACATTATGTTCAGCAAAACAAAAACTATCAAGAATTGCATACTATAGATTTAAAAGGTGTGAAAGAAATAACCATTCCTTAGTATTTGGTACCTACAATATCACTGAATTCATCTATATAAGCTTACAATTTGCATACCATATTGCTTTTGGTTAACGTATAGTGACCATTTCGTCTAAAATTCGAAATATTACCAGGGCAATAATTCACTTATAAAATCTCTTATTTCTATTATCTGATAAATTTAAAGAGATTTATCAAGTTCTATACTTTCCTGCAAATGCGTGCCGCTGTCGATTCTGGTTTATTAGATTGCTGTGGCAATTTTACTAGGAGAATAATCGCTATCCTTTATATCTGAAGATGTGTGTCAGAATTTTTGTCTTATGTTATTATAGGAAAAAGTGATAATATAGTTCGCAGCTTTTTTTACTGACTGGTAGAAAATAAAATATGCCTTCCAGATACCCGATGAACTGCATGGCTCGGTGTCATCAAATGCGTGCAAGATTGCATCTGGTTTAACGAGTTTATGATATAATGGCGTCAATGTTGAAACAATTTAATTTTCAGTTTAATTAATTTAATTACTACGATTATGATAAAAGCATTTCGATGGCAGCCACATGCTAATACTTAGTGAGAGAATTTCTTACCAATACACAGAATTTACAATTACTATGTTATTATAATTTAAACGTCCTCGGGGACATAGTCGCGAACAATGTTATTGGAATTAACTGTGAGTCAGATACACCAATTAACCGTCACTATCGTGGAGGCTTGGCTCTGAGATAATGGTGCGAACATGGCCGCGGCCGCGACGACGCGCAGACTATTGCATTTGATAACAGCGTGCCGGGGGCACTCAGGTCACGAATGTTTAACTTAAATTTTACTGCTAACAAAGAGCAGGGTTTACTGAGATAATACTTTAGAATTCAGCGCATGTTTCAAATGAGCTAAATCTTTCGGAGCGGATTTTTTTCCTATTATTTACCAGTCAATGTGCATGTTTTATTTTAGTTATTGCAATTGAATCATGAAAAATAAATATAACCTCGCTTTTCCGGATTTGCCGTAATTAAATCATATTAACTATAACTACATCTACTTAACTATGTTATGCGCCTGTTTTTATGTAATTGAGTTTGTATTTAGTTATTTAAGTAATAGTCAAGTTTTATACCATCAATTATTATACTGAGTAACGAGTCAAGAGATACGGATTACAAAACCACAGCTGTCACACCGCTACATACGGTGTGAATATCACGCGCGGGTCTAAGTACACGCGTGTCTAGACATACGATAGTATTATCTTACTGCGTGTATTAAATACAATAATCACATTATCAATCAATATATTTCACTTCATAATACGACCTTTTGAGATGATCGTATTGACACGTTTAAATAGTAAGCATAATGCTAACGAAAATATTGACACACTTGTATTAAAAGATCATAATATCCGCATTAATGTATATAAGTAAAATGTTACGTTATGTTCATTTAATTATGTTTATAAATTTTTCCCGGCATATCAATAACTTTACATATCTCTATAATGACACGCGCTGCCCAATAATCGTAAAGATTACAGCGTTTTATTACTTTTATGAACTTTTTGGATCTCGTATGTGAATATGGGTTATCAAGCGATCACTCTGAATCAATTCTAGAGCTCGTGATGTATGTAGGCAAGTACCAACACACAGCAATTATCCAATTCTCTTTTATACATCATTCAATATTCCTACAGTAACGACTGACAGACACAAAAGTGGGTGCTAGTGTAAAGAATTACCTTCAAAATTTATTTGAATATTTCGTAATACTCAAACATTTAAATCCTACAAATATTTTATGGCCTTTAAAACACGATCGTTGTGTTTCATTGACTAGTTTTAAACATATTATTATAGCGATTGGATTAATTAGTTTTGGTGATCACGTTTGAATTTGTTTCCATGTTGATAACTCGTGACGTTTGTTTATTTTCAGTGTTGGAGAACGATACGAAGGATGTTGAGAATCACAAAGTTGACGAGGATCCTATAACGAAGATTATCGGAGCTATTGGAAAATGGCAGATTTGGATATGTTTTGTCGTGTTCCTCGTCAAGTTTCCCGTCGCATGGCATCAAATGAGCATCATATTTCTTGCGCCACCGATGAATTTTACGTGTTCCCACCCCGCTGAAGAATTTGACAATGTCTGCCACGCAAATTGCACTGATTATGAGTACGACCATAGCGTATTCAAGGAAACCATCGTCTCACAATGGGACCTTGTTTGCGACCGACATTGGCTGAAGAACTTGACTCAAACCATATTCATGCTCGGCATTCTTGTTGGGAACATGATGTTCGGTCATCTCTCTGACAGGTTGGTGCATCTTTTCATATATAATTTAACACTGAATGATTACATTAAACTTGAGGGGACTCTCGGATAAATTGGCATATCCGGCGCGTTATTATGAGACTAAATCACGTTTGAACTCCGGATGAGCTTACTTTAGCGAATGTAATCTAATGAGGCAATGTCCCAGTTGTAAAGTGTCGGCACAACACTTTTACATGTCAATCAATGCGATGACAAAGAAAATAAGCTACACAGTGCTGCATACGTTAATACTTAATTTTACAATTTAACGACTTTATGCCTTTATACGTCTCTATTAGACACGTTTGCACACTGAATAATATATAAATAATAATATAATATATGGTCTATTCATAATGCTTCATAACAAATTAGGTATAATGAAGTGTAGAACTTAAGTTGTATTTCCTTATGGTTGCGTCTAACAACTTGATCAATGTTATGTGGGAAAATTTCCAGCGCATTGATTACTTGCCTATATAATAAAATCTGAATCTGAATCTATCTGAAACCATTCTAACCTAATTTTTTTTGTATGTGGGCAATCAAATGATAATTATTTATTCATCTGTATTAATATTCGCTTCCTCGAATTTCTTATTTCCGTGTTAATTCTTACTTCTGTGCCAATAAACATAGTGTACAAATTCATATGTAGCTAATGTTATAAATAAAAAATATTTCACATTTTTCATATATTTTTTTTTATCTTCCACAGATTCGGAAGACGAATGCCATTTCTCGCTGCGGTGTTTCTTCAGTTAATATCTGGCGTGACAACTGCTTATTCTGTCAATTGGTATATGTTCACAACCCTTCGATTTTTCCTTGCTGTTGCCACTGGAGGAACCATGGTCACGAGTTTTGTCCTCACCATGGAGCTAATCGGAGCAAAATACAGAGAAACTGTGGGAATTATCTATCAAATACCATTTAACCTGGGACATCTTACTCTGCCTCTCTTTGGATATTATCTTCGTGATTGGAACACGTTTCAACTAGCCATATCGTTGCCATCAGTTATATTCCTAAGCTACTATTTCTTACTACCCGAATCACCAAGATGGCTCCTAACTGCTGGCAAAGCGGATGAAGCTGTGAAAATTTTGGAAACTGCTGCCAAGAGGTTGGCTATTCAATTTATATTCGTAATCTTAGAACAAAATCGACCAATTTATTTAACAGCTAAATTAGTACATAACTTTATTTTTAACTCATATAAAACTCATAGCAAATTTTAAAATTACACATAACGTCGTATATACGATTGTTAAACATTTTCTTTGATTTACAGAAATGGTCGGTCAATAGAAAACATCGCATCTATGACGCAGAAGATGGTAGTGGAAGTTACTAGCAAATCTGATGACCACGCTTCGTTCTTAGCTCTATTCCGCACTCCTAAGCTTCGTGCTAGAACTATTGCCATCTGTTTCAACTGGTTCGTGTGTGGGCTATGTTTCTTCGGAGTCTCTCAGTACATTGGTCATGTCTCCGGAAACATCTTTACTAATGTCGCTATATCGGCCGCTATCCAGGTAAACAGAGGAATTATTTATTACTTACTTGAATTAATTACTTAACGTATTTATGGGAGTCTATTGAGGTTCCAGTCCAATCTGCTAGACGTACATAATATCAAATACCTACAACAAAAGCTATTTGAATTCACGCATGTGTTAATAAAATATATTAATTTTGCTTTCTTATGGATTATTTTTAGAATAATTATTTGCTATATTACCCAAAGTGAGGTGATAAAAAATTTACCTACATAGACGTTCTACATATTATTAGATCCTAGTCTTATTTGAAGTTTAAAAATAAATGAATAAAAAAATATTTTTATAACAATCTTGTGAACAACCCGGATTTCAATACTCGCAAATAACTACTTTTAATTATTATAATTTTTATAGCTCATTAATTGCGGTGTTACGAGATTTACATATCAGAAATTTGTTTGTAAATAATCGATATTATATTTTATCACATTGGGATGTGGCGAATTCACCATAATTATACTTTTTGGATGATACGATATCTCATAATTTACACACTAATTATTTGACCCGTCTTATCAATCCCGTGTTTCTGGTTGTAGGTAGTTTTGTTTGGTTAACAAACTAAAATTTATAGATAATTTAAAAAAATATATTATAGATATTTTTGTGAACATATGATTTATCTTTGTTTCAGGTTCCTGGTACATTAATATCTATATACGCTAACAGAGTTTTGGGACGTAAAATAACTCTTATCAGTGCCAACTGCATAACAGGACTGAGTTGCCTTCTCATCATAATCATACCGCAGTCGGGAGCAAGCCATTTGACGCTGGGATGTATTGGACTATGGGGCATGAGCATAGCATTCGCTACAGTCTACTTATACGCTGGAGAATTATTCCCCACTGTGGTCAGAAATTCTGGAGTGGGATTATCTTCAACAGTCGCTAGAATAGGTTCTATGGTAGCTCCGTTTGTTGCGACCCTCGCTCATACATACGCCTGGCTGCCACCTTTGGCATTCGGAATAGTACCGTTAATAGGAGCTGCTCTTTGTATTATATTGCCTGATACCCGTGGAAAGAAACTGCCAGACACCCTAGAAGAAGGTGAAGCGTAAACTAGGATCTCCTAAGAGCCATCTGAGGGCTAACTTTGTTACATAAAGTATTTATAACATTACGCTAGATGAATTTTGTTTGATTTATGACAAAAATGTTACGTACAAGAAGCGTATTTTTGTTATAACCAGTGATATGTTATGAATCTGATAATGTTAAGCATGATAATGTAGTATCTTACGTATCGTCATATCGATGTATTCTTCCTCGTCTGCATTTAGGCGATAATAATGAAGTTCTATTTATATAGGCTGTGATAATTAAGAATTGTTTATTAAATTTTGATAATCATATTTTTTTTGTTTAAATGATAAACCCATTTTTTAACCATAATTAAATGTCGCCACGGGAACGGTAAGTATATTATAATGTAATAGAACTTATACATCTAGAACCCAAACGTTCCACAATTACAACGTTGCCTATTTTGTTTACGGCGTGAATACGATGTAACTGACTTCATCAAATAAAATGAGAATTAAAATTAAATAGTTAAATAAAAAAAAACGGAGTGGTGCTTTTTCTCACAATATCAAAGTTGAGTAACAGTTCGAAACGCACTACTAAGGCCTAAAAATCTTGGCACCCATGCAATTACCACCTTCGGATACAAACTGCGTAATACATCAGACTTATTTCTTCAGCGTACTCCTATCTTTTACATAGATTATATATAAAATTACATGAAAGTTTGTTCGGCTTTGGGATCAAACTCAAGGCCACACAAGTAACAATGTTTAGCAAACGCGTCGCTAGTCATTCAGGTACAAAACATAAAAAAGTTTGCATATATTATATTACGACAAGATAATAATAAGGCAAACAATCTACTCGTGACGACTAACTGATAAATATAGGTAATGGTACAAGTTGTTACCCGCGGATCAGTTCACGTGAACTAGATAAATAATTTAAACGATAGCGAAACAACTCACGAAAATCTATTTACAATCCTACGAAAGGTTTGGGAAAGTTGTTATATCAAATTCATAAGTGTAGAAAAAAAATGGAACAAAAGAAAATAGCTAGAATCCTACGCCGGGGTATAGAGAAACATTCACCAAAGTTTCATCAAAAACCGATGAATTGTTCAGGCACGATTGTGCAACGAACATACAAATATTCTTTATTTATATACATGTAGAGCTATGTAACCATTCATTCAATTACCTTAGTATGTAACTTGGAGTGATGTGTGACTGACTGCTATGAGTTTTATAGTGTTATGACTTTCGTATCTTCCTTAAACATAGAATCGATTTTTTATATTATTTTATTTAAGTAATGATGTTACAACAACACATGATTATTTAAATTTATGTTCCTGATTACTTATTTTTACCTTTTTCAAATAATCAAGTGAATATTTAACTTCGCTAAGGTGTGAAACCAGTTTGTACTTTAGTTTAAGTGCTCATAGATCTATATTAATTAAATGCAATATTATTATTAGGTGAGTGAAGAAATGTAAGATCTTAATTGTTTATTTACAGATAAAATGTCAGGAGCAGATGCTTTAGAAGCAATTATTGGTAGTTTTGGTAAATACCAAGCATGGGTGGTATTTTTAGTCACAATAGCAAGATATCCAGTTGAATTTCAATTAAATAACGTTGTATTTATAATACCAGGCGTCGAATACATATGTTTAGATGAGAATGCATCTAACGGTACAAAGGTATGCCCATGTAGTAACCCAGAATACGATACAAGTGCTATAGTCAGTTCCGTAGTCACAGAATGGAATCTGATTTGCGACAGGACATCTCTAGCGAGTTTAGCTCAGTCCATGATGCAAATTGGTATATTGGGAGGCAGCCTTATTTTTGGACACATATCTGACAGGTATTATTTTATTTTTTTTTCTTTAATAATAGGCATGATAAATAGCTACCATATGTATACCATGTATCGTAAATACATTAAGGGCCCATTTCGTAAGTTTCAAGTAAATTTTATTTGAAAGTTCTCGTATTAGGTATATATCTAATGTAGAGTGTACTCATTTTATTACCCTTTATTTGGGAGTGTAGTTAAGAATGTGACTTTTGTATTTTGTCAGCTTAAACATTTATGTGAAGTTGTGAATCAGGCCGTTACTTAAGTATTTTCTGTCATATTTTCTCCTCTATAGGGCTGATAATTATCTACATGTATATTTGACTGCCTCGGTGGCGTAGTTGTAAGTGTACACGGTACAAGTACGACTGCCGCGCTGAGGGACTGGGTCCGAATCCCGGGTCGGGCCAAAATAATTGTGACTGGGTTTTTCCATCTTAAAAATTACTCAGTCGCAGCTCGGAGTCAGGAAGTGGGCGGTGTAATACCCTCGTGCCTCGGAAAGCACGTAAAGTCGTTGGTCCTGCGCCTGATCTCACTCCAGTCAGGTCGGATTGCCGTCTCACCGGACTATGAGAGTGAAGGAACACAGAATGCACCCGTGTATTGCGCACACACTTGTGCACTATAATATCTTCGCGTACCTGGCTGATCTCCGTTGAGATTGGCCGCCGTGGTCGAAATTCGGCTAGGAGGGATTCACATGTATAAGTTAATCAGTAATAATTTATGCCATTTTCAATCGCAAGACGGCTTATTTTATACGGCATTATTTTGCCTACTTAATAATTCTGATAAAAATTATATCTGCAATCGTAACATAGGTCATGAGGTTCTAATTTCGTCTATACTCGTATACTAAAATGGACTCAATGTTAAAATCAACAATCCCGGGTATGTGGATGAATCAAAATTTTATGTAAATCTTATTTAAAAAAAAACAGTAGCAAGCGGACCATGGGAATAATAAAAAGTTAAAGTGACATTATGTCACTGACAGGTCCAAACTGACTGACTAGCTATTCTCCTATTATGAATTTTGGAATGTCTGATTAACGATTATTGAAACAATCGAGAGTATTATATTACACGGACTATTTTATTTTCAGATATGGCCGCAAATTATCGTCATTACTGTCGCTACTACTCCAAGTTCTATTTGTTGCGATATCAGCTGTAATTACAGAGTTCTGGATGTTCCTTGTGTGTCGGTTCCTCATAGGTGTTACGGTTGGTGGAGTAATGCTCTGCTGTTATGTACTCATCATAGAGTACAGTGGAAAATCCTTCAGACCCTACCTTGTTGGTCTTTCCGAAGTGTCTTTCATCACTGGTTATATGGTACTTCCCTTGATAGCGTACTATGTAAGAGATTGGAGAAACCTTCAACTATGGACATCTCTGCCATGGATCTTTCTGATATCGTATTATTGGCTCTTACCCGAATCTCCAAGATGGCTTATATCAGTCGGTAGAAAGAAAGAAGCTGTTGAGCTTCTAGCATATATAGCCAAAAAGTATGTATCATCAATTTTTTATAGAAATTTACATTATTATGATTGAAATAAAATCATTTTTATTTTTGTTTTACAGGAATAATCGATCGGTAGATAACATTGAAGAGATCGTCGAAAAAATAGAGAATGAAAAGCCAGCATCTTATCCAGAATTATTTAAAACTCCAAAGATTAGAATGTATGCGTTCATTACGGCTCTCGTGTGGATGCTCTGCGCGCACACATTCTTTGGTATCAATCAATACATTGGCCGACTTCAAGGGAATCTCTATTTAAACGTTTTTCTTTCAGCAACATTTTTAATACCAGGAATATTTTTAGTTGTCCTCGCGACCTTATATCTCAAAAGAAAGATTAGTGTGACAATGAGTTTCTGTACTGCAGCAATATCACTGATCATAATTATTTTCATACCAAGCGAAATGACAACTGCTATATTAATATTTGCTATTATTGGTCAAATGGGTGGTTACACGACATTCGTCCAAGTTTACTTGTATTCCTCTGAAGTATTCCCTACCGTTATTAGAAACTCTGCAATGGGGTTTGCTTCAGTATTTGGGAGATTTGGTGGATTTATTGCACCGTTCGTTGTAAATATAGGCATAGAGTGGGTATCCCTTACAATATTTAGCGGATTAGCATTTTGTGCTGTTATTTTAGTGCAGTTCTTACCTGAAACGAAGGGTACGGTGCTAATTAATACTATTGAGGAGACCGAGCGAAGGGGTAATAAAACTGAGCCTCAGTTATCAGCCCAATAATTTGTATACAACGAGTATATTATAAAGCTAGTGATACGATATTAAAATATATAATCAGTTTGATATTTGGGTGACATGTATATGGCATCTAATATACTACGATTGCACGATCGCGGGTGAGGTCAGTCATAGCGTGCCACAATCATAAGACGTGTATAAAAACAATCTTATCTTTAGATATAATATGAATTAAAGGTGTTTTGGAAAATAAGTGTGGAAAGGAATTTGTTTGCTAGGTTGTTTGAATGTGAATTAATAAACAAAACATTTGAAAATATGATTTATCTTTAAGTTTTTTATTCGATTAATCTGTTTAAAAATATGACACAACTAATAGTGTTGGTTAAGTCGAAGTGGGCAGACATTGCCCATGGGTTGTTGTGTCAACATAGCATAATATTATTCTACCCAGGCGTTATAGAATAATTTTAGTTTCATATCCGTTTTTACTACATTTAATTATATCTAATCGCCAGAATTAGCAACGTGATCAAATTACTTTAGTAAGCTCAGTACGACCGAATAATATCTATCTGGTCACTTTCGTACTGTCTAGGCGATATGCAGTAAGCTTCGACAATATATGTATGAAGGACGTGGCTTATATGATCTTTCACTCTGTCAAATGACCATGCACATGTTCATAGAATGATATTAGTGTGTGTAAAACGGATCGATGGTGAAAATTTATTTGTGTGGGCCTGCATAGCATTATAATACTGTTTGTCTGTACCTATAGTACTTTTAATATAGTAGTGACACTAAATATGACAGATTATTTCGCATTAATTGGCGAATGACCCGTCCTTTCTAGGTGTTCTAAGGCAACAAATAAGTAAAATATCAAGCAGGATATCTGCGGTGGCTCGTAATTGGCGTATCTATTGTGTTAATTTCGTCCTATATCTGTTGATTATTGATAGCTGGGACGTGTGAACCACCTTAAAAAAAGAGCCATATACCTAGTATACTTGTCTGTTACGTTATACATATTATATTATGAATATATCTTTTTATGACATCACCGACAATTCTATGATCAGTTTAGATCAAAGACAATGAACAACTCGCTATAATAGTTTTTCACCGAACACCTAAGAATATGTAAATTAAATATTAAAATACAAAAGATAATAAATTATGATTTAATGACACGCTGTCGTGTAAAATTCGAACTCTAGCGACAATTTAAATCGTAAATGTGTACTTCCAAGACCAAAATGACAATGCATTTCTGTATGAACGCGGTAATATTATATACTAACTAGGTCTACATCAGAACTCTGGTTCTAGAAGAGAAAAATCAATAACTGATTCAGTTAGTAATGGCCTTACGGGCTGGCAAACTCGACAACCGGGCTTCGAGTTTCTCGCGTTTACAACGGCCACGAAAATAATATTTTTCTCCTTTTGGCAAATCGGTCAGAAAGCCTCGCATAGATGTAGATCTATCGATATCGATAGCTCTATGGGGTAGCGCCTAGAACCTCGTATTAATTAAAGACGTGACTGCTGCTCGGTACCCTCATCCAACGATACCTAGCACGTCTGTGAGACAGACGCTTAAACTACCTGCTTTTGCTGTTTAAGGTGTTGACGATTTAAATGTAGACCTATCATCATAAAGGCTAAGTTTTGCTGCATTTAAATAATTACGTTACCTAAACAGCTATCAAAAATGGTGGGACTTTTAGGTAATTACGTAAACAAAATAAAAGAAAACCAATATAGAAACGACTATTTACTAATACATTTTACAGCTACTTTTACAACGACAGGTATCAACTAGCAATATTAGAACTAACACGATTACTATTATTTACGTTTTTGGCATCATCGAGAATTCACAGAACATTAACAAATTTTAATACAATAATCATATATCGACTCTTACATTAAACTATATCTTTTTCTAATAGTTTATACTGAACATTTTGGAAACCTCCGAATTTCCATGTCACAAATACAAAAAGTAGAGTATGGTATACAACCCAGAATTGAAACAACACATTATTACAAATGGAATATGTAAACATAATGTCTATTATAGTCCAAAATATGAATCCTATCTTAGCCACCATCATAGATCTTGGAGTTCGATATAAAGGTGGTTTATTTGTTGACGGGTCCACAAAATTACCTGAAAAAAAATACGATTGTATTTTTTTATTCCAAAATTTTCTTACTAGCTGTCTACCCGGTGGTGTTTCTCATTGGCAATATAATAACATCCGTACAGTTAGATCAAGGGATTAACTCGTTTAAAATTAAGCTTGTTGATCTGCTAAAGCACTGACTCTGTGAATACTCTGTTATTTAGCACAAAAATATGGGTGTATATTAATTTCTCAAAAGATTTGTTACATCGACACATTATGCATACCAATATTTCAATATACCATTCCTTCAGACGTATAATTTTATTTGTTGGTTTGTGTACTTGAGAAGCCGCATACAAGGTTCCGCGCATGCCATTCTATTAGCAAATAAAGGTGTAGCGATGTAACCAATCATTTTAATTAACTTTTGTTGAAAAGGTTGCTTATGGTTTGAAATGTATATATTGACCTTAAAAACTTGTTTACTTAGTTCATAAGCCAATAAAATCTAAATAATTTAAGAGATCAATTAATGTAACTCCGAAAATTGTATTTTATTGTATCTGTCTCTGCTATTTAAAAAAAGGGTATTAAAGATCGACCATATTTTATAATAAATAATAAAGTAATTACTAAATTAATACGAGGTGTGTTCAAAAAGTATCGCGAATTTCGAATTTTCGCGGGTTACGTATATTCGAATTTCGATTTTTTATGGTGTTATGTAGGTACATATGTCTCTCACTTATGCTGACTGACTGACTTATAATATCCCAGGGGGATTACTTTGAAGGGGACAAAATAGATATTCACGAATAAATAAATAACTTTTGAAAATACACAAAATTCGCGATACTTTTTGAACACACTACGTATACTTTTTTTTATTAATTTTATTATCATTTTAGTGGTTTTGTCGCTAAGAATTAAGAACGCGTTGGTGATAAAGCTAATCTATCTGAAATTATGATTTGCCTTACAGACGGAAAAAGTGTGCTTGTAGTCAATATCTCACCCTCATTGTGGAACTTGCGCAAATTCATTTCCTTCTCTTGCCAACGATCATTCAGCCATCTTCTTGATGCGTCTTCTTCTATTGGTATTTGATTGATATTGTAACTGGAGAAACAACAAACAATTAGCATTATAAATTTTAAACAATAAGATATTTTATTCTAAAACGTATAAATATATTATTTGATAAATCTTATAAACTTGGGTTCAACGAGCATTAAATATTCAACCAAGTCTCGACTCAAACACTAAATAATGTGTACATGCCAATGAGTGTTTTAACTCTACGAAAATGTAAAAGTTATGAGCACTCAAATCAGGTTACATGTTATCCAAAAATGCTTAATTTTTCAAATAAATTTTAAATAAATATTTAGCATAGATTTGTTTTTTGTTGCAATGAAATGATGAGACGAACCCATGAATGGCAGCAATCACACAATCTAGACCTTTGAATTACTAAAACATAAAATGTTAATTTTCACAATCTCTAGTAATTACATTAGCTACAATATCCTTCAAACCGGAACAAAACTATGTATGTACTGGTGTTTGGCGGTTGAAATAGACATTGCGGTGGTACCTATCCAGATCGACCTTAGTACCTATATGAGATATTTTTTCTATAGAAATAGGAGGGAGAGTAGGAAAAAAAGAATTGCATCACAGACCATACCGTTTAACGTGGAAATAAACGTTCGAAGGTATGTTTCCTCGGAGCAAGTCAAGCTCGGTCTGTGCTGGGTTGTCATAAGCTATGGATACATCGTACACTGACGTCAGCCCAATCTCTCTAAGGCGAGCGCACAACACTACCCAGCCTGTGGTACGTGGGTGCAGGACAAAATCGTATTGCTGCAAGTATGATGAAAAGTTAAATATGATGCTATTACATAGAATGCAATAGACTTAATATCACATAAAAAACATACATTAGAAATATATCAAATATGGAACAATTTAACTTTGATTACTATCGTCTAAAATCAGTTTTAAATCTAGAGTGGAATTATATTGTAAATTCATAGGTTATAAAACATAAAACACGTCTCAGACGTTATGTACACGTGTGTACTCACAGGCAAGTTATGAGCAAGAGCGAACTTCGCGCTACGACGTTTATTATCCGCACTTAAATCGGTACCTTCAGGAAATAAAACAATTCTGCAGTCGTAATTAAGTTTCTTGTAATAATCTACAAATTGGCTCATATTTAACTGATCTTCTTGCCAGTTCCTCTTTACGTAAAGGAAATAATTTAACTGCATTATCCACCCTGAAATGTACATAAAAAGAGATTACTTATATAGAAAACAAAGTCCTTCACCGCGTCTGTCTGTCTGAACGCGATAAACTAAAAAATTATCAAACGGAATTCTAAGAAATTTGGTGTGGAGATAGTTTGAGATCCTGGCAAGAACGTGAGCTTTTGATCCCGGGAAAATATATAGCAAAACTTTTATTCCAGAATAACTGTAACAGACGGGCGAATCCGCGAGCAAAAACTTGCATGGTTATAAAATTTGAATGCCTCAAGACAATTTCAACCTCGACATTAACTTTTATTGTTTAACTTTAATCTTTTAACAAGGAAACAAGAATGCTGAGATTATTTGCAAACATGAAAAAATCATAATAAAAAATGGGATATAACCAACGTAATAAAATAAAACATAATATACATGGTACTAATCTTTGCAGTGATATCTTTTACCTATTGTCAGGGTAACATGCAAGTTACCTATTGTATCTTTTATCACGTGTCCTGCATTTTTACTGCAGTCGTAAAGTCATATTAATTGTAATATTTATAGTTTAATCACTTTAATTCATTTATGATATAATATTGATCATAAACATAAATACCAAGAAATTTTAAAGAAATAAGTATAAAATAATATCACTAATATATATGACCAAAATTGGTTACTTCGTTTAATTAAATTAATTTTCGTCAATGTTTAAAGTTAAAGTTTCACTGATTTTTATGTATTAGAAAATAAGTACGTTCTAACTTAACGGTAGAGCAAAAATTAAAGAAATCTGAAATTGCATGACGATTTACGGTTTCATAAAATATTTTCGTTTTGTTCTCATTTCATTGATTCATATACCAGTATAAGTAACATGTGAGAAGTTAAAATGTATAATTTGTAACTCACCCATAGCAGGAACGGTCTTTAATTCATCTTTTAAAACAAACTTAATTTTTGATTTCCCTCCTATATCTAGTATACTATTCGGGGTAGATTTATTTGCGTCTCTTGCATCTTCTTTACAAATACATATATCAGCTAAAGGATCCTGTGTTGCGTGGTACAATCCAATCCAAACATAGTTCCAATCTACTCTCGTTCGATGGTTCATCACAATTATTGTTTTCTCGTCAGCGTTTACGTAGTCGCCGAAATGATGGAGTTGGGTTGAGCATAAACATTGGAATAATGCCTACAAAATAAACATAAATTTCAATATTCAACAGAGACCTTTAATGTTTTTTTTCAACTTAGTGGACAGTTACTTACCACTGGATATAATTCCCAAAGAGCGAAAAGCGCGTCGACTACATTTCTATACAGTTTGTGATTAATAAACATGAGATACATAACAGGACAATATAGTACAAAAAAACCTGAAATTTAGACAATTAATTATAACCTTTAATATAACAAGTAATATATTAATCAAACACAAACATTTTGCTTCAATTTCGTAAAACATTCACAAACCAATGTGCACAGTGTACTGATTATTTGTCACATACCAGAAACTATAGTGTAATACCAGGCTAAGCAGAGCAGGAACCCTGCCGCCATGGCGGCGGCGACTCAAATCGAAGCCAGACACCAGAGAAGCCATGGAACTGCAGTGCCGCTTTAGATTAGAACCCTTACGTGACCTACTAAGCCTGGTTACGTGACACCTCATCCTAATAAATCGACGTATTTAATTTGCTTCCTATAATTGCATTTGTTTTCTCCCGAACATGTAGGAAGATACTTCCTGGATTTTATTCTGAGGATATAATTTGCAATTTTTACGTCGTACTTACTTACAGTAATAATGGGTTTAAAAAGTAAACAAAAACAATGATTGATGCAAATAACTATATAATATACTATAATACTTAAGTAGCACAGTTTAGCATAGACAATATTGCTATTTAATTTTGCAGTATTTTACTAGATTACTATGTAGTAGTAAGTGATATACAGAATATTAAATTGATTTTCAAATTACGAATTAAAAAATTACGCTTCTGGATAGATAAGTCTGATGAATTCAATTTCCAGTCATTGTAAATCTTCGTATAAAAGAAAGTTCTCTTGAAAATGTCTGACTTTTTAGTCTCTGTTCTTTACTGAAAGTTTCACCTTCTTCTATAGTCATCATTAATTCACAATCTTTTGTTTCTGGCAGCAAAAGACAAAACAAAGCTGCTAAGAGTGGTAAAACTCCAAAAGCGACCGGCGCACACCATTGTCCATAGGGCCTTAAATCTGCCACAAAAGGCGCAATCATGGCGCCTATCCGAGCCATCACCGAAGTGAAACCAACAGCAGCATTCCTTACTACCGTTGGGAACATTTCTGAACAATACAAATAGACAATAATAAATGTTATATAACAAAATAGTACTCCAAAGCATCCAAGAACTACGGATACTTTTCCTTCGGGTACAAATGCTATGATCAGTAAACTAATACTGCAAAGTATGTTTCCAATGACAACCATACTTTTTCGGGTCATGAACTTCATTAATGGAATGACAATAATACAGCTACATAAACATACTCCACCGCTGGCAATCACATTGATGAATATGTCTCCAGTCAAATGACTTATGTAGTGGGAGATCCCGTAGTAACAGTAACCGCTAACGAACCAAGTAAAGGACATTATTAATATATTTCTCCTCAGATTTGGGGCTCGGAATAAATCAAGCACGGTAGCTTTGTTTTGCCTTTTACTAAAATGTTCCATTTGATACAATTCTATTTTACGCTGTATTTCTTCAGTTGGTAAATTGTTGCTGCAGGAAGAATGTCTGGTATTATTTACCGTGAAAAATTTAATTATTTCTTTCTTATTTCTACACAACAATAAATGATACCTACATTTTTGCAATCTTTGTCGTCAATATAATTGCATCAAATGTTTTCCCTGTTGCTAATAACCATCTTGGTGTTTCGGGTAACACACAAAT
The DNA here is from genome assembly GCF_014839805.1 of Manduca sexta. Lineage (NCBI taxonomy): Eukaryota > Metazoa > Arthropoda > Insecta > Lepidoptera > Sphingidae > Manduca > Manduca sexta. The sequence continues at coordinate 6,471,162 of NC_051133.1, read as the reverse complement.
GTAAATTAGTAAAAAAATGCACGACAGTGATATTGCTAATTGAAAATACATGTAATCCCTTATAAAGTAACCAAATACGGCTAAAGTCATGTGACCAATAGTGAAAGGTACATGATAGAGAGCCGAAACGACATCTCTACTTTCGTTTCCGACGTATTCCATGACCATTACGAATCCAATAACCATGATGCCACCCACTGCGACGCCTAGAAACATTCTTATAATCGTGAAACTCCAAAAGTCAGGTAAGAACGAAGAAATGAGACCAGTGAATACTTCTAGTACTACTGCTATTATTAATGTTGGTTTCCTGCCATATCTGAAAATATACACAAATTAACTATTATAGGGAATGAGTCTGGCTCAGTGAATGTTAAATCAAACTTTTCTTACTTGTCTGAAGCAACTCCAAAAATAAAACTGCCCATGAGGACACCAAACTGGAATAACATTTGAGTCAAGTCTTTAAGCCAAATATTCTCACATATTAAATTCCATTCTGTTACTATAGTTTTGGTAAACACTGATAAGTCATAAATGGGATCGTCGCAACATGTTTCATTCCTGGGACATTGATAATGTGGTGGTGGTGCCAAAAATATGATTGCCATTTGATGATATGCTACGCCAAATTTGCTCATAAATATAAGGAAGCAAAGCCAATAGTGATATTTTCCAAAGTTTCCTATTAATTCATTTATTAATACCATCTTGGTTTAGAACAAAATAGAAGATATATTGAAATAGAAATGGTATTCGAATAAATGATCTTTAATCCAAATCATTAATTTAAAGTTTAGACCAACAATAGGTTAACGGACATTACACTAACGTCATTTATTGCTATATGAAAACGAGTAGGCTTCGGTAGTGTTATAGAGTATAATATTATATAGATTTCTGGTGAAGCACTTCTATCCGTAGTTAGCCATCTCACTGAAAGCATCAGATATAAAGTGTTATGTTTAATTTTAGGTGGGGCTATTATTAGTGACAGTTTCCATTCCAATAAACCTATATGTATAATTTTAAGCTCAATTTCGTTGTATAAAGATCGTCAAATTGTCATAACTATGATTTGAATGTAGGCACGTAGCATAGCTTGGATTTACACTGCATCAAATACCGAGTCAAGGGCAATACAGCTTTTTTTGCAAGTGAGCTACTTATCAAGGTTCTGTTGTTTTCCTTTACATTGTTTTGCATGAATTGCTTTCAACACCCGCTATCCAGGTCAACTCCATGAACGGGTAGGGATTTTCAATGTTATTTTGTGTATTTATTATGGCCAGGACCCTGTCCTGCCGCCGAAATTAACTACACACGGTACTAAAGCTGCAGATGTTATTTGGTGTTCATCGGACTGTACCAAAGATCTTTTAAGTTTAGCATAAATCAGCAAATATAGTAAGCGGGTCACTTGATTTTAAAGTCATATTCCATCTCCATAATCACCTACAATATCAAAACAATCATATATGTCCAGGAGGAAGAACGACATGCAACGAACAGGGAGAACAGAAAAGGTATTTACAATTCCAGAACATATATTGTATTTAATAACAGTACTGTTTATGCTCATAATATCCATAGTATCCTATGATAACTTATACTGCAAGGATAATATTGATTACAGTTTTAAACGCATCAATGCTCTGATACAGCGTTCTTGGAAGGAGTGCCCGTAGGTAAGATCAATTCATAAATGTGGTAATTAAAGTACCTATGAGATATGAGGGTGTTAGAAATTTACATATTAAGTAACCTGGTTCGAATTCAAATACTTGACTGATACGAGTTTATATTCGCTTCCTTTTACAGCAGAAAACGGAAATAAACTCGGCAAATCAAATATATGCTAGTTGTTACTCTACCTTGCTCTGCAAAAATATAGCTAAATAAACCTACACCTGCAAAATAATTGTACACCTATTTGTAAAATTCAAAACTTATGTAGGTACTAAAATAAAATAAAGAAATAGATTTAGAAAAGGCACAATGTTGAACTAGTTACATATTGTCTTAATGAAAAGCAAGTTTAATTATATCTTTATTTGCCAATGTACATTGTACAGTCATTTGAAGATCATACTTGATACATATTTTTATAATTTCTATGTTTTCTAGCAATGTTCAGTGTATGATTTCTTTACAATCGTATACTGTGCTCATCTGTGTTAAGCAGCTAAGCTAAAAGCGACCATTACAGGCGCAATCCTCTTTTAAACTTACTTCGATCTCTCGAAATAGATCTAGATCGACAGAATCTATCATAATAGATTAACTAGAGTGTGCGAAATCTGCATAAATATCGCAATAACAGAAAAATATTTTGCTACAAATATAATCTTCAATTGCCCTGTTATCCTTGTTCTTATTTAATCAAGGCTTTTCTGTTTATCCTTATTTTAAAATACTAAAGTGATCGCTATAAGAAGAGTGCCCGAATATTTATCTCTCGCTTGTACCTACTGATTATTCTACCCACATTCGTGGCATACATATTTTAATAATTTTCGCCGCCCGCAACGTGTCTGATGCATGGAATTATTATGTGCTACGTATAACGCCTCAGCCACTCAAAATATTATATCAAGGATAAGTCAATTTAAATAGCAAAATTTCATAGTTATAACGAAATTATGTAGTTTTCCAAAAACTATTTTATATTGTAATGAATTATTGCACGTAATACTACACATGGGGTTTGCTTAAGACAAATATTAAAGCCAGTCTCTGAGTCTTAGATCTCCGTGGGCTCCGGTGGCAATAAATTTGCGTCCTCTTTAGGACCTGGCCCCTCCGGCGATCGCCCAGCATGCTCCAACCTAAAGCCGACTCTGAGTCTTGTTTTTTTCTTTAACTCCATCAAAGGCTCCTTTAATAAGACCACTCATCTAGTTGCTGTCACTATAACATCACTATATAATAAGAGAAAGGAATTTAATATAGCGATGACATTTTATTATATAGGTATTATCAGTATAAGAGTAACCGTCCTAATGTCCAACCCACTTAAAACGTGTTTTTAACATTCTTGTTTTATTATTTTATATACGAAACACCTATTTATTATACTTAACACATAAATGTCGGTCACGTGATTTCGATCTATTTTTGATCTATTAATCACGTAATTAACCAGAATATTTAATGCTGTGCTTTAATAGGCTATTTGGCTAATTTCTGAAAAAATATCTCACGTTATTTAGTGGTAGACTTCAAAATATTTTTATTTTAAATTATTATAATATATATTTCTTTAAAAAAATAATAAGCACTGAATAAATATACTGTTGAAAAGGTTTACTCCGGCATGACGGCGTCGATTTAGTGACATGATGTCATATTTCTGTAAACACTAAACATATTAGTTTGAATGACAGCAGATGTTTACAAACTTGTGACGTCATTGCAGTTTGCGCCAATCGGACCCATTCCACTTGAATAAAAACATTACCCTCCTTCGGTATTTAGGTAAAAATGCCTCGCAAAGATCTGCCGCCTAGTCTCCCATTAGTCAAGGAACGCCACTGATCATTATATTATTTGATTACCCAAAAGTCGGACCGCAGAATAATCACTATTCCAGCTGTGCATATTTGCATATTATACTTTTTTTATTTGGCGTTATCTCTATTTATTGCAAGATTCTACTTTCCTCTTCTACACCCAGCCAAAAAATAAACTTCTAATGTCATCGATATATCCGTAATCTTTCATTGCTATACGGTCAGAAACAAGTAATAGACGATTACTAAAGCAGTTGCAGTCGCCATTTATACCTGATCTTTGGCACCCTCTAGACGGAGGTTATTTTATTATTAAAACCAGCGGGTTCAAGTCTTTTATCAAAATAATCATTATTTTCTCCGATTTCCCTTATACCATATTTCCATTACGCCAGCCTAAAGGCTAAGGCTAGGTCAATTTGAATGCAATTTGGGTAATAGAAATGTACGCAAGCTGCAAATTTAATGCGGGTAGTTTTGGCTTGCAAAGTTGCACGCAAATGTGACGTCATACTACGACACAATGGAAACACAGCTTTAACATATTCCAGCTTGAGCTACGCAACTTGAGATTTGCACATACACAGCATCATCTCTACGATGTAGTTCTCCTTGAAATCACAAAGGGAAAGGTCATACAACGCAAACTAGTTAAATTCCATCGTATCTATATAATTTATATTATTTTCTATTGTATAACATTTTCTCCAAAGTGTTCTTTTTTCTCTAAAAGGCATTGAAAGCATAGATTGTGCAATCTGTACAAAAAAAAGAAAAATATGTATAAAGATATTTATACAAAATATCTTTATAACTACACAGTATTACCGGGAAGTTGATAACGAGTAACCCGACTTATCGATGTCACTTTACATCATATTCACCGGAATTCACCAGTTCAATAAGCCATACAGTGAGTTTTATAGATTCATGAATAAATAAGGTGGTATCTTGCTTGAACTCGTACAATCACAACTATGTCCATAACATTTATATAAAATACTTATAAATAATATTAACGATGAAACTGATTCATCAAAACAAAGTATACTATGATAATTTTAACATTAAATACTGCCGGTTCGTTATTTTAATACGTTGTATTCCTTGAATATTATCCAATTAAATTTTGACCATAAATTAGTGGACAAATTTTAATATTTTGAATTCATTATTTTATTAACGGCCTCCTAAGATTATATTATTGTGACTTATGATTTACTTTTTAAACTACTTGATTCCTTTAAAAGTATTACTAATGGTAAATTTTACTAGCTATTGTTACGCGCCGCAATCCTAGCCGATGACATCGTGCGTTTCCGGAAGTATTCGGCTGCGCGGGCAGGCTGGCAGAAGAGAAGATATGTCACGCGACGACTATTCTATTATTATTCTCTCTGGCTGGACGTTGTCAAAAGAATGTCTAAAATTGTATTCTGTAATTATTTTGCTAATATAATGTTTACTGTAAAAGAGCGTTTTACATTCAGAAGTGGGATTATACAAATGATAATTTGAAGTTACATTGAATTCGAATGTGAAGAGAACTATCGGAATAAATCTGTGACGAATTATTGAATGCCAAAATTAAAATTACCAGATTCTCAGATTTTTAGTTACCATGGCAACGTCTACGTCTGTTGAAGTAAATATGTTGGGAATGCATATGGAATTGATGTCTGCACATTAGTACGATTAACGACATTCATAACAAAAACTTCGTTATGCCTGCTGCTTGGCTCACTGGAGAGGGTGTTTTCTTAGAAACTAAATCATTGGAGACAGGAATGACTGGAGTCATGTGAAGTCAAATTAGTGGCGCAACACTTCAGGCTGACAATGCGAACGTGCGTAACTGTTTATTTTATTTAATCTGATCTGTCTGTGGCCGTGAGCCTTTTGATCATATTCTGTCTGTAGCCATGACCATTCTGATCATATTCTGTCTGTAGTCATGAGCCTTTTGATCATATTCTGTCTGTAGTCATGAGCATTCTGATCATATTCTGTCTGTGACCATGAACATATTCTGTCATTCATTGTCTGTGATCATATTCTGTCTGTAGACATGAGCATTCTGATTTGTGTTGCTGGGTCCTATTTGTTTAAAATATAGGTACCCAATTCAGTTCTACTTTTCTCAATTTATTTTTGTGAATACCTTACGGTATTCACTTTGCAGGATGGCCGATGTTACGCGCCGCAATCCTAGCCGATGACATCGTGCGTTTCCGGAAGTATTCGGCTGCGCGGGCAGGCTGGCAGAAGAGAAGATATGTCACGCGACGACTATTCTATTATTATTCTCTCTGGCTGGACGTTGTCAAAAGAATGTCTAAAATTGTATTCTGTAATTATTTTGCTAATATAATGTTTACTGTAAAAAGAGCGTTTTACACTATCTTCCATTGCCATTTCGAAAAAAATCCGGAGGGATTCAATCATACCAGTGAGTCGAACCTGACACGACGAAGCTTTATAGTTTTTGAGTGCCATTATAGCCTGTACCTAATTCCGTAAGCGATAAGATGCACTAGGTACGGTCAGAATATAAAACTACCTCATTTAAATTTGTACCTTGCATATATGTTTACGTTTTCTCTACTAAGGCTACACCTGGCATACAGGCAACTTGTGTTAAGACATCGCGGCTTATAGAATGGAAGTCACAGAGATATGCCCTCTACACATACTTACTATAAAACTAAACTATTTGTTTTTGAACGCGCTAATCTCCGAAAATACTTTTCTTATTTGGGTAAATCTTTTATTAATTAGAAACTCCATTATTCCTGCTAATTTCTATACAGGTATTGGCTTTTAGTTGGGCAAATCTGGGAGCCACGACTAAAAGCTAGTAATGTAATATATAATTTATTAGTAGTTTTTATGCAGAATAAATGATATCAGTTTTTTTATTTTGAGTGGATGCCTACCAAAAGGTGTTGATTCAACTATCTCGCATTTGCTCTTGAAAATTATCACATCTTATTGTTCGTTCAGATAAACCGGTTGATATAACATATATTTTTATACATTCAATTCAGTTGATATTTTTAAATGTAGAATAGGTTTTAAGATATTAATGAGAGGTGAGCTTGCGTCTCGATAAAAATAAGACTTTTGATAAATAAAAATAAATCTAGCACGTAAGTAGTACATTCAAATTACATACTCTTAGTTACAAAGATGTTTATTGTTTTAAATAATTATATTATTACAGCCAATAAACCACTTTAACATTTTAAAAAGCGTTTAAAATAATATAATAGACGACCGACAATAAGGACCTTGTAGGAGATTGGCATGCGTGATGTGAAAACAATTTCAAAACACGTGATACGGAATAAATCGCCTATATTACGTCCATGTATTTTACGGAACAAACAACAGTAGTTTAGTGTAATACACGTGTATCCAAGGTACCGATGCAAAACCAATCACAAGTCTTCACAATTTACTTCCCTCGAAATATGTATCTTTACTACTATTTCCATTATTAAACATTCAAAGTAAATTAATTAAGAACTATTATAAACTCTAAAATTATATGTATATAAAATATGAACTAAAATAAACACTACCTACGCAAATAATTATGTACGGATTTACTCACAAATTAAATTCAAATCCTTGGATATTTCTGACAATCGATTCGCTAGGAACAGACAACACATATACTCTATATAAGTTTATTTTATTAGGTAATACATATAGTTTCGGTATAAAACACGTAGATACCTAAACTAACACGTGTAAAACCAGATTAACTTTGTAAATTTTGTGAAATGTCCTAGGTTCATGTATCTACGTACTTGAAATCGAGATTATTAAGATAACATTTGTTATGTCGAATAAAACTGAAAACATCATTTTATCGTAACATTTATATAACTATATAGTAATGTAAAGTCATGAAGATAAACTCATCACAGTCTGTGTAATGGTTGCCGACTGAAAATGCACACTTCAAGTCTTTCCTTAGTTAGTTATTTACGGTAAAGTTATAATATTACAGTATTACGTTATAATAATGGAAGGGGCTTACATATTCCCACTGAAAGAGGACCTATTGTCTATATTTATCCTACTGGTATTCTGCCACGCATGAAACGTTGTGAATAAATTTGTGTTATGTTATTACTAATAGTGATGTTGACTATTGCTAAATATATCTATTAATATTCACTGCAGAATCGCAGCAGAATACTGAAACCTATTTTTTTTTAAATCTAGATAGAATTTGCAGACTTGGCATTTAAAGCAATCAGTAGACTACTGCCTACGTTTCTGACAAACATTTGTACCTTTTTTTATAGAGAAAACATAATTTTCTTTGTTTGTAGATGTAAATATAATACTTTTAAATTTTTAAGTGTTTTATTTTCTCGATTTGAAAATATTTAACGATCTGTCTTAAAAAACTCAAAATGTTTGTATTTTATCAATTTATTATATAATAATTAAAACAAAGTCAACATCCCTATTACTGTAACATACAAAATAGTCACTATAAATTATAAAACAACAGTACCATCTCTATATATAAATGGTGAATAGCTACTATGACCATTTAATTTAAATATCACAAAAAGTACATAAAATACTTCGACATAATAAAAAATATTGATTATTTTTGAGATGAATTCTTGACATTAAGCTATCTGTATTACGTACTTTAAATTTACCGACGTAATTTTTTTAATCAAATTTATTTCTTTGCACTATCTTTCTTTCCAAATCGTTCACCTTCTTCTAATGTAGTCATTAATTCACAGCCTTTTGTTTCTGGCAGCAGGAATGTTATAAACCCTGCTGCTAGGGGGAAGATGGCAAATGCGAACGGTGGCATCCAATGTGCCACATCATCCATGGTTATCACAAAAGGAGCTATCATAGATCCAACGCGGGCAGCCATTGAACTAATACCGAGAGCTGCGTTTCTCACAACTGTTGGGAATAATTCTCCGCAATATAAATATACCACAACAAAAACAATAAAGCTAGACACTGTGCCAATACTAGCGCAAAGGACTGACCCTATGCCTTCGGGCATAAATATCAATATAATAAGGCAGCCGGCACAAACAAAATTGAAAATTATTACAATAGCTCTTCTACCCATTACTCTTAGTAACGGGATAGACACTAGGGTGCCCATCAATGTAAAACATGCGCTTGCGGCGACGTTCAGGAATATATTACCGCCTAACTGACCAACATATTGAGAGACACCATAAAAGCAATAACTGCAAGTCAACCAGTTGAAAGACATAGCCAAAATATTTTTTCTTAAATTTGGAGTTCGGAACAAATCCAATACGTTGCCTTTTTTTAACGCGCTCTTTTCTATAGATGCTTGGTACGCTTCCACGTCGGCTCGAACAGTATCGGTGGGTCGTTTATTTCTGTAAACAACAAACAGGTTTTTAAAAAATAAACTAAATAAACAATTTGTAGAATAAATGTACAAAAAACTTACATTTTCGCTACGCGTTCTAGAATCGCTATTGCCTCGTCACTTCTCTTCATAGCTATAAGCCATCTTGGCGTTTCTGGTAGTAAAAAGAAATAGGATAACAAAATTATTGTAGGTAAAGAAATTGACAGCTGGAAATGTACGTAATCTCGGAAGAAATAGGCAAAAACTGGCAGTAGTATATGGCCTAAATTAAAAGGCACTTGATAAACTGCCGATATGACATCTCTGTACTGGGTTCCGACGAATTCCATTATTACGACAAAACCGATAACCATCGTTCCGCCCACAGATAAGCCTATTATAAAACGTAGGATTGTAAAAGTCCAAAAGCGCCAACATAGGCTGCCCCTATGCCCAAACTAACTTGCATAACTACAGCGGCAATTAACGGGTTTCTTCTTCCAAATCTGCAAAATAAAAAGACAAATTATAAATATAAGTTTTAAAATTCTAATTACTGACATTTTAATGTCTCGCAAAAATAAGTTTTAGCCATAGGTACCTGTCGGAAGCCATTCCGAAGAGCACGCTGCCTATCAATGTACCCAACTGGAATAATGTTTGCGTAAAACTCGCAAGCCATTTTCTCTCACATATCAAATTCCACTCCATTACTATGGTGTCGGTAAATACCGATGTGTCATAAATTGGTTTGTCACACGGGCATGTCTCATTGCCTGTAGTTGCACAGGTATACGATACTTTAGGGGCCAAGAATATTATAGCCATTTGATGAAATGCCACGGGAAATTTTGTTAGAAATACAAGTAGACATAGGAACAGCTGATATTTCCCAAATGCTCCAGTAATCTTTTGGATAAAATCCACTGGCTGTGGTCGCGATGCCGACGCACCTGAACGGACAAAAAATATACATTTAATCAATTATTGTTGATAAAAATTAAGTCTCAGTACAATGAATATAATAGCAGAAAATAGATTTTTTGATAGCACACTGACAGAAGCAATAATAATCTAGGTGGGATTGGAACCGAAGGCTGAGATAAAGGTCCGCAGATTAAAATCCACACACCTCTTAACTTTTCGAAGTTATCTGATTACATGTGCATTTTATATCACTTATATATAGCACCGCGGAAAACCTTCATACCCAATAATTCTACATACAAAATTTCCAAATCATGTGAAGTTTGCCAATCTACACTAGGCCGACGCAGCGTTGTGCACTACGGTTAAATCCTCGCAGTAGAAGAAGAGGCCTCATCCCTAGCAGCGGGTTAATACATAAAACAAGGATCATATAAGTGGAAAATTATTGGCATATTGAGAGATAAATTCTAAAAGGTATCAATAAAATTATCTAAAGAAACCACGGAAACTTTAAATTTTCCACAACATTGCGTTCAATCATGGTGATGTTTAATAAATACTAATCGGAGGCGATGAAGCAGGAACCAACAGATCGAGTTAAAACCACATTTTATATAATATCTACTTAGTCTGGCCATAAATACTGTTACACTTAATTATAAAAAAATATTACATTTGAATTTCGAATCTGTCATTTTTATACGATTGTTCATTGTGTTTTCTCATTTTGGCGCCAATACATTGTAAAATATTTTGCGATATTAAAATGGTGTGGGGTGATAAAGAGAACCGAATCGCTGTGATAGCATTACACAAAGTAGGTATGGAGCCAAATGCAATTTTAAAACTCTCCATACACTTGGTATTAGTAAAATGTTTGTGTACCGGGCTATTAATAGGTACAATGAGACCTCCTCTGTTTGTGACAGAAAAGATCTGGCCGTCCACGTAGTGTTCGTACGAAAAAGGTGGTCAAAGCAGTAAGGGAAAGAATTCGAAGAAATCCTGTCCGAAAGCAAAAGATTTTATCTCGGGAAATGAAGATAGCACCTAGAACCATGTCGCGTATTTTAAAAGATGACTTAGGACTTGCAGCCTATAAGAGACGCACTGGCCATTTCTTAACTGATAATTTAAAGAAGAATAGGGTGGTAAAATCGAAACAACTACTGAAGCGGTACGCAAAGGGAGGTCACAGAAAAATTTTGTTTACGGATGAGAAAATTTTTACAATTGAGCAACATTTTAACAAACAAAATGACCGTATTTATGCTCAAAGCTCTAAGGAAGCTTCCCAATTAGTCGACAGAGTGCAACGTGGACATTATCCGACTTCAGTGATGGTTTGGTGGGGTGTTAGCTATGAAGGAGTGACTGAGCCATATTTTTGTGAAAAGGTATCAAAACATCGGCACAAGTGTATCAAGATACCATTCTTGAGAAGGTAGTTAAGCCCCTTAACATCACCATGTTCAATAACCAAGTATGGTCCTTCCAGCAAGACTCGGCGCCGGGTCATAAAGCTCGGTCCACGCAGTCTTGGTTGGAATCGAACGTTTCGGACTTCATCAGAGCTGAAGACTGGCCGTCGTCTAGTCCCGATCTTAATCCGCTGGATTATGATTTGTGGTCAGTTTTAGAGAGTACAGCTTGCTCTAAACGCCATGATAATTTGGAGTCCCTAAAACAATCTATACGATTGGCAGTGAAGAATTTTCCCATGGAAAGAGTGCGTGCTTCTATTGATAACTGGCCTCATCGTTTAAAGGACTGTATTGCAGCCAATGGAGACCACTTCGAATAAGCTTTTTATATTTTTAATTGTTTTATATTTATGTATTAAACTGACACACTGTAAAAGTAATAAATGTTATTTGCAGTTAACAATTTTCTTTTTCTTTATTACAATATTTATGGCAAGACTAGGTATATACATTATAAACCCTTTGAGCCTCTTAAATAAGACGTTTATCATCTATTTTCATACTTTTTATAATATTTTAGAAGTTTGTTTAGGTATAATATTTCTTATAGCATAGTATGAAATCTATGATAATATGTAGGAACCCTTAATCTAAAATTAAGTACTGTACACAATACACATGTATTTTTTATTAAACCGATTATATTACACTCCGAAATTTTTGATCCAATTTGATTTATATCAATGGGATCTGTATTATTATTTATATTGAATAAATATTACATTTCTAGCAAGACTAATTTAACACGATGATGGCCGTAAATAATATTTCCGTTTCAAAACATATCAAGGAATACTTTGCAATACGTAAACATAAAAGTTTATTCGAATGGAGTAAGCCAATGCACGTTTCTGTTTGTTTTTGTTAAAACCCTACGTAGTGGCCCACGTAAGTGAGTCGCGTTCTGGGATCAGCCTGTGTGTATCCAGTTCCAACAGGCCGGCATAATTGTGTCGACTGCCAAGGGGTACTCATCTCTCGTCAGTCGACATTCTATCAGACGCTATTCCACTTACCATCAGGTCAGTGGGGTCACTTTGCCGTGTACGGATAAAAAAATAGCACTGAATACAAAGTAGACCTTAATGCCAGTTAACTTGGTTTTTGATTTTACTATTTATTGCATATGGGGCATAGAACGTTTGGAGCGATGGGAAGGCCTTAGGTTAATGTCAATAGGGTTACGTATTGGGTGTAATATTCTGTTACAAATTCTCTTTCAGGGATAGGCCTAGCTCTGTCTTAGATATCAATAAAATTGTTTTCAATTATACTGAGTTAAAACGTATTTTAGTAATATATTGTGTAATAAATATTACATAAAAAAAAATTTGACAATATTACTTTGCCTATCATATCTATTAAATAAGTATGTTTTGCAATTTAAATTGCTCACGAATACTTTGAATGCTTAAGTATTGTCTAAATTAAAGTAATTTAAAAATTAATTTGTGTTGAAAACAACGTTTTTCGTAATCATCTGGTTATAAGTGGTACTATTCCAGATAAGTTCGTTCATTAATGCTATTTATGTAACTGCTTACATCGATTATCAATTTATTTATAACACCTAAAATAAATGTCGTATTCACTCAGAACATGATACTTACAACAAGTGTCTGCGTGATCCCAAGAAATATACTTTGTAATATTGTGCTAATGAAAACCAGCTACCCTATGTCATATATATCATTTATATCAAATGCTTATGCTGATTACAGAGCTAACAACGATAAAACTGTGCTGACTGTAGTAATTGGAGACTCCAATCGAAGTTAAGGGGTTGGGGCCACTGCAGGAGGTTCTCTCCTTAGCGTACCTGTCGAGGGACATGGTCAGACGGAGATGAAAACTGGTAATATTTTTTGTTCTTTGAAGTCTTTGAAGTTCTCTTACTCATTGTCAAGATAGATGTATGGAATCAATACAACTTTATCTACAAACATTTTAGTCATGGTTAAGGCAGATGTTTGTAGTGAAACTAATGACAAGAATAATAGGGTAGTAAATAAAGTGTTGGCTATTGAAAGAATGAAGAATTCATCTCATAGTGATAGACAGAACTAACCTGAGCTGGCTCGAGTGTTATTGAACTAACGTAGATTCGGCGCAAAAAAACTTTCGAAACCAATTTCTTTGCCAGTAAATAATTCTCAATATCCGCAATATTACATTTATTTTGAAACAATTACTCCTTTGAAAATTATCGTTACTAATCATTGTTTTAAATTGCTAAGCAATCATTTGTAATTTTTACTCACATCAAATAATTTGATATAGGGACAAAACAGGGTTAGAAATCTTATCGTTAAACATTTCACTAATTTACAGAAAAGTGAAGCTCACAGTGAAAGCTAATCTGCAGAAATTCAATAAGAATGGCGCCGAACACTACAAAATTGCAACATACGATTTGAAATTCAACTTTATTGAGCAATTATTCATTGAATTCCACAATCTGTTCAACGGAGATAATACCAAAGGTAAGTGTATTACAAATATCAAAGCAGTAGCCCAGTTTAAACAAACAGAACCCCTGAGTTCTGCTCATAAAGATTTTGAACTTTTTGAAAAGACATACTTTTATGGGAATAGTATTTGGTTCAATATGACTAAAGACATATCCAATAGCACAGAAAGTGGCAGAAATGTGTGGCGAAGAAACATTGCCACTCCACTTTTCTTCTTTAAGAATACATTAATATTAAGAAGGATGAATGTATTGTACTCTTGTGTACTCTACGAACAAAATCTAGATCAGAAGTATTACTCAAGAGAGTAGTACACATGAGAATGTGAATATAAATTCTCGTCTGGACAATAGGAGCTGTAGGTAGCTATAAGTTGTGTTAGAAATAACGGTTCATTAGTAATATTGATGATACCGGTATTATTGCAGCTGATCCTATCCGTGCGATCATCCGTGAGAGTTGGAGGGATCTGGTGCCCGAAATTGGTAAACCCATCATCAAGGAGCTTGCGGACATCGTGATCGCTGCAATGAACAAGTTCCTGGCAGGGCTACCCATTGATGAACTGGAAATCATTGCATAAAAGCACTGGAAAAATTATTCGTTTAAAATTATAAACGTTGCTATTTCACAGATTATATAGTTGCATATTTTTGTTGTAATAGTTTTAATATAAATTGTTTTTTTTTTGTTATGTTCAAATGGTTATAAGATTGGCATCTTTAAAACATAAAAGGAATGCTTATTTTTTTACAATATACCGACAAGTTTGAACAAAAAATTCATTAGAAATTCTCAACTGAAATGTTATTGTTAAATAAATGAATATAAATAAAAACTTATTTGTTTTCTTTCTTAATATATTCTTCATCGTAGCTTTAAGTCTAGAAGATTTTAAGACTGAATACTAGTTCGAAAATCGAAATATTTTATTTTCATGATTTAATGTTCTAAATGTCATAATCATTCTACAAGATAAATAAAAGACAACATGTTTGTGGTAAGCGACTAATAAGAAATTATAATCATTTGACTCTGTTGTATCACAAGTAATATTAAAAATATATATATCTTCAATGCAATGACGTTTATAAATCAAAATTGTAAGAGTCAATTTCTTCTCACTTTAGAGCTAATATTAAGAAAATCATAATTCTTAACTACTTTATAGATATAAAAAACTTTGTAATAATAAATGGTGACCTTGGAGGTGTTGTCAACTGCCAAAATGATTTTTTTCAATATATTATAACAAAAATACATTTAAGAAGATGCATTTTTATAAGTCACATAATATGATAATTTGGATTACAAAAAATAGAGTTACGACGTACATATTACTTTATTTGTAACTAGCTGACCCGGCGAACTTCGTACCGCCTAACAGTCAATGAGTGTCGTGTTACCTTTTAGCTGAACTAATTTAGGCTTTGATGAACGTAATACAATGATACAAAATATAAAAGTATTTTATTATGATGAATGAAGAACGATGATGAATACATACAGAATAAGAATAAAAATTTAAAAAATAATAATAATTAAGTACTTCAAACACATGTCAGAAAAAAATGATTGAAAACTATGTTGTGCAGATTGGGATACACTCGGATTAATTCATAACAGTGCCTGAACTTTCGAGACATAGACAATAGCTTATCAAGAAAAATCATAGACAACCTTAAAAAAGACATTTACACTTTTGTTAACCTGTAGAATAAATCTTAGGTATTATTCCGAGCTATTTTAGATTTTTCTCGATTTGTCTATACACTTCTATTCGAGATGGTCCCTCTCTCCTCCACCCTATTCCTTTCCCTCTCTTACCATTTACAGCTAATATGCGTATGGTTTTTTTTTTCTAAAAATTAAAATTAATAAATAATTTACACAAATTAATGTCTAAAACAAACAAATATAACAGTACCTAAACTTTCGAGACATTTTACACAAAATAAATTTCTGAACGCACACATAAATAGTTGTTACAGTATTTGACAGGATTGGACAACAAATGTTTGACATGTAATAAACGACAATGAGCATTTATTGAAATGATTAAGTATTATTACACGTATCGAGTTTTCATTGTTTTAAGATGTATTCTGCTATTCGGGGCGGAGACAACTCCAACGAATCAATAACCATGAAAATTGGTTCAGCAGATCTCGAGTTATAAGTGTTGTAACAAACCCGTCTTTGTTTTATAAGTATATATAGATTTGTAATTTTTTAAATATTTTCTTTGAGTAATAAAACATTAGCCATCTGTTATATAATTTATTTAGAGATATATCTAAGGCATTACACTTATGTATTGTTATTCATCCATGGTTGATTAAATCCGAATCTTAATTTTCAACCAATTCCGAGAACAGAACAATCAAAATAACTCATTTGTAAGTATATCAAAAAATACTTTGTTCTGATTGGTCCATTTTGAGACAAAAACGGCGGTAAGTTGAACTGCAACACACCCTTCGGGAGCACACCGGTGCATCAGGCGTTTCATACAAAATTCAACCGCTACCCTCAAAGGTACATTCTCGAAGTTTGAAGATCGCAGCACCTTTAAAACAGAACTACTACATGACATACCTATATATAAATAGGATATTTGCTGTATTAATGCATGAGGAATAAAGGGTCTTAACTAGTACCAGTGTATTACTTTGAGACGCGAAAATTCAGTCCTTGAATATGTAATCAAAATTTATTAATTTATTTAAGAAGGATACACGACATTTAATAAAAACAATTTTATAGCAGTTTTACAATTAACAATGTGGCGTGCTTCTTCAATTATAGGAGACCACAGCATACAAAATAAGAATACGTTTAAATTGGAACTTCTTTCGATGCAACTATTTCCCCATCAATCACTTTACCCCATCACGCTAAGGAATGGAAGTAATGCTTAGCCAATAACGGTTGTAATAGTTGCGTTTCTGTCGACCAACTCAGAGAGCACTTAATACTTTACTTTTGTTGGTGGTAGGGTATATTTTATATCCTCCCAGATTGCGACCATCGTACACAAGGCGTTAAAACCTGCCGTAGTGGCCCACGTAAGTGTGTCGCGTTCCGGGATCAGCCTGTGTATTTCTGGTTCCAACAGGCCAGCGTCATAGCGTCGTTTGCCGAGGGATAATCATTTCTCGTCAGTCAACATTCTATTGGACACCACTCCAGTATCTAATATAGGGGTCACTTTGCTGTGCTCGGATGAAAAAGATATTACTTTTATATTTATAGGTAGTATAAATGTCATTCGGGGCGCTTTATCTGCATTTCAAATCTACATGGTCAGTGCACAGGTGTTTGTATTGAGATGTGCAAACTTACGCTTTATGCGGGCACAAGAATTTCGCAACGTTCGATTTCCATCAAATTTACAACAGCCGATTTCAATATATGGCCTATTTTTAATTCGATCTCGAAAATGGGCTGGTAATTTTAAACAGATCAACAAATTGTTGTTGCACTGTCTTACAAGACAATGGTTCGACCGTCTTGACTGATTCCTTATGTATTGTTTTCCTAATAATGAGGACAAAGTTTGTATCAAAGAATAATGTTCAAAAATCAATGGATAATTTGGGAAAAATATTTTTTCGTACACGCAAAACTCCAAAATCACCTAACCCAATCTCATTGAATATATTTGTAATAGTTTAGTTACTTCCAGGTTGAGTCATGGCATAATTCTGGATCCGATAGGTGGCGCTGTTGTCGAAACCTAAAAGGTTAATGGCAGTTTACATAAAATGCGGTCTGTGGCAGGACATCGTCTGCCAGTCCCGCTAGTCCTACTAATATTATAAATGCGAAAGTTTGTGAAGATGGATGTATGGATGTGTGTATGTTTATTCCTCTTTTCGGAGTTACTGAACGTATTTGAATGAAACTTTACAGTAATATTGGTTATTCATCTGAATAACATATAGGCTACATTTTATAATGATTTTGTGTAATTTAGTCATAATATAACGATACATATCAAGTAATTCGGAAAATATTGGTATTTTGGCGTACGGTGCCTAAACCGTTTGAATTAGACCAAGATGATGTAGGATTGTTTGCCTTAAACAGTTTCAAATAAAAGTCCGCGACAGCATATATCTACCTTTTATGTAAAAGCCATTATGACCAAAATAGTGAGCCATAAATATAATTAAATCGGTTACTTGTTTTACAATGCACATTTTACAAAATTTATCAAACTTTTCAAAATAAATACATTTATCGCTTTTAGTATTTAATGTAGATAAACTTTGTCTTTTTTTGTACTTAAACATATTATAAAACAAAGTCCCCTTTTCTGTCTGTATGTTATCGATTTTCTCAGAATCGACTGAACGGATTTTTATGAAGTTTGGATGGAGATAGTCGACCCTGGGGGGTTATATAGGCTACTTTCTATACCGATAAAATATATAGCGGGACGTTTATCCCGGGAAACTCCTTCACGCGGGCAAAGCCGCGAGCAAAAGCTAGTTACATATAATTTCGCATTTCTACATAGCAACGAAAGCATTTAAACAAAATATATTTTTAAATTTCGAATGGAACAATGGAGGTCAGCGAGTAGAACATTCTGAACGAACTTTAAAAACATCTCATTCATCTCACAATCGTATGCATTGTTTTAATACAGTGAGCTAATAAACATGCATTCGCGAGAGTTGTTCAGAACAAAATGTCGTGGACGGTTCGTAAATGTACAGGGCGGTGCTGTAATGATTATGCGCAGTGTATCTGAATTACTTTTTCAATGTTTAAAACTTATTTACTGTTTACTTATTCGATCTCCATGGATTTTAAGGGGCTTTGACTAGCTGTGGTGAACATATTATTAATTATATAGTTTTCAAATATTTTAGACAATATATATTGTTCAAGATATATAAATACTACACCAGTGTGACACACAATATCCAAGCAAAGACATTAAACAGTATAGTTAGTTATAGACCGGTCATCAGGACGAAATTTTTACTCCAAAATTTATTACCAATTGATGAGTCGTCTTATTTAAAATATCTGAGTGACAAGATGTCACAGCGTCCTTAGATATTCACACAAAAATAACATATATACCAAAAATATGGTAATGTGGGCATTCGAATGTGCAAATCAATATATGTAAAAAATAAGAAGTATTTTGAATTAGTGTCTTGCTACTTCACGGTAGACTGAGTTACCATCACAGCGCAAAAATTTTGTATGACAATCTACTCAATGTCCGCTCTTTATAATCTTAGAACACTTTGCGTCCAAGACAGAAATTAGCAAAGAGGGAAAATTTTGCGTCTGCAAATCCATACAAAAGTCTGTAATTCATGTCTGTTTTCTGTCAATTGTAAACCTAGTATCGGCCATGCAAAATGTAAAAATTATATGTCTACAGCGTAGCTTTATAAGTCTTTCATTATATTTTTTTCGATGAATGCTCTTATTACTGCGGTAGAGTAATAATTTTAAAACAGAACAGAATGAAAGAATAAAGTGTTGGATATTTTTAACCGACTTATAAAAAAGGTTTTTTTCTGTTTATTACCTCGGATCTCGGTCATTTGTGAACCGATTTGGATAAATGTTTTTTTATTCGAAAGATTTTTTTCTCCAGATTGTTCCCATAATATTTTTCGAAAGCGTTTTAGTTTGGTTTAAAAACTATAACAACTAGAATAATCATGTTGTCCAAGTAAACAATTGCCAATTTTGTTTTCTTGTGACGTTTTATATGCATACCAGTCAGCAAAAGCTCGATTTTTGAAAGTTCTCGTTAGGGTTGCCAAATACACGTCCCATCGCCCTTGTGAGTTACCCTATTCGGTTCACGAACATCGAATAAAATGTATATTCTGGTCGCGGTTACCGAGCCATAGTTGGATTAGTGCTTACGATATCGACTGTTAGAATGGCTTTCGAGATAAGATGGTTTAAGTTAATGCAAATTGATTTGTGTATTATGTGCGGTTTTTGGAGTTCCGTACTTCGAAAGGAGCGCTTATAGCATCACTTTGTAGTCCGTAAGTTTATCTGTCAAGACTTTTTGCAGAAATACGTAAAGGTATCTAATTGAAATATATAAAACTAGCTGCGCCCGCGGCTTCGCCCGCGTCGAAATCGATGTGTCACATTTTTTTATTTAAATTCTAGGATCAAAAGTAGTCTAAACCATCCTCAAAAATTGCACTATCTTTTAGTAAAAACCGTACAAAAATCAGTTCAGTAGATTTTGAGAAAATCAATCACATACAGACAGATAGCTTTGGGGACTTTATTTCATATTATCTATAGATAATCGGATCTATGGTCTCTTTCAGTTGTGAAAACATCAAATTGTGAATTATCGCTTGCTTTCGGTGAAGGAAGGCATCGCGAGGAAACCTGCATACCCAACAAGTTCTCGATAGGAATTTTGAGATTGATTTAAACCTTCTCAGTAGTAGAGGAGGCCCGTGCCGAGCACACACACACACACACACACACACACACACACACACTGACACACAACATCACGCATTTATCCCCGAAGGGGTATGCAGACGCGCAACCAAGGCACCCTACACACTTTTCACTAAGTGTGTAGCGTCTCATGATGTGATAGAGGGCGAGCCTATTGCCAAATTGGGCACAAATTCCAGACTACGGGCTGATACTGAGCAGAAAAACCCAAATATCACTTTGCCAGATCCGGGATTCGAACCCTCAGAGCGCTGTCGTACCACGCATTCAGTACAACACGCCACCGAAGCAGTCAATCATACCGAGCAGTGGGAAATAATAAAGGGCTGATATCATAAGTGCCAATAAATTCGCAAAGACATAACCGGTTTCACATACCTTTTAAATTCATGATTAAACCTGATAAAGAATTCTCAGTTATGTCGGTTTCTTCACAACACTATCCTTGTTGAAGCAAACGATAAGTCAAGATATGTAGCTTCGTAAAGTCAAAGGTGTGTCTGGGGTTTGAACCTGCGGCTATTGCCTCGACACTTCGTTTCGGTGGCGAAAGCTTAGTAATCTCGTTGATATATTTTATCACACATCTCAGATGGAATTTAATTTCATTTTAATTCGTAAGAAACCAAAAGCTAACTTGTCATGTTGAATCTTCTTGCACATGCTGTTATGCCCCAGTTCTGTGTTCACGCAAGATACTTTTCAACCATGTTACAGAAAAATTAAAGAATTCGAATTCCTAATATTCGATATAAATTTTAACTGTTCTCCTTAGCATTTAAAAAACAATATTGCCACTTTCATCGGAAAATATTTTCTATACAACTTAATGATAAGATAGCGAACCGCTCACCTGATGATAAGGGTCACCCATAAACAATAGAAAGTCCTTAAACAATTATAATTACAACTTACAAGGCGCTCCGTGGCAATATATTACTTACCTCTCATAATGTCAGTTAATATATGTACAAGCTAATTCAAATCGGAACACAACAATGCATGCATACTGCTACTCAGCGTCCGAAATCGACCTGGAGTCATATTTTCTAACGGAGGGTCTGTTACACATATAAAAGATAGTCTTGTAACTTAAAACAATAATTAACATTAGAAACGTTTGATTACGGAACTCTGAAAAATCGGAATAAACGTACGACAGCTCGGAACACAGGTTTAGAAGGAGTCACCTTTTCCTCTTAGAAAAATAAAGTGCAAAACTAGTAGATGTTTTGTTTTACGTTTCGTCCTCGGGTCAAATACACAACCTTCAAAGAAACACTATAAATGGTGGTATTTCACCTGATATCTTCAGTAACGTGTCAGCTTCTCACGAAAAATAATAGTGACAAAATGTTCTCTCTAAAATTATTTGTTCTGTGCGTTGGTTATTTCGCGCTCGGAGCGGAATGTGGAAAAGTAAAGACTGAACATTAAAATGACCGTGATATCGAGACTTTACGAGGAGTTATACAGATAATAGAAACCAATTTAAATAGAATTTTATAACAATACCTAGCGGCTATAGCCTGAGAATCGAACGGTCTGCCAGGCGAAGGTCCACAAGCTCAAAACTCAAGATTTCGCAGTGTATTTTCTTTGTGAATTATCGATGTTTTTAAAGGGACGAAAAATCTTGTGACGATTCCTACATATCAAAGAATTGTACATACGGATTTCGAAGTTATATAAAGTATTCCAAGCCACATTAGGCCAGCGTGATAGACTATGGACCTCTCGGTAGGAGAGGAAGCCCGTTTGGCATTAGACAGTACATAAAACAAAGATTGTAATTTTATTATAATACTTATAATCATGTCTCATTTCCTCATTGATTTAAAAAATATTTGTAACCAAGGTATCTATGTAACCATCTTTCAGTGAGTTATATTGACAAGGGTATGGACTGACAAGGCCTGTCTCCTCACCTCTGGTAATAAAGTCGTACCACACTTTGTCGAGGGCATAAAAGAACTCAACACACCCCGTAGATCCATTATTCATCAAGAAAGCAGTAGCTGATTCAGGCACCCTTAAGCTGAAGTTCGAAGACTTGACTGTGGTGGGCTTGAAAAAAGCTGTTTTGAAGAAAGTAGAGTAAGTTCAAACCGTTTGCTTTTACAATTCTTTATCCTTTAAGTATTCCGATTTGAATACCGATTATGTCTACGGCTCGATACCCAAGTCTGGTGATCATTTATATGAATTTCC